>NW_009737523.1:0-12170 GCF_000703405.1 Apaloderma vittatum | reverse complement strand
GGGGAGCGCGGCGTGTCGCGGCGAGCCTTGACGGCCTGCTTTACGCTGCCTTGCTTCCTGCCCCTCCTCTCTTTCAAGCCTGCAGCCTGCCAAAGCCATCAAGCCCATCGACCGTACGTCCGTTCACCGGATCTGCTCGGGACAGGTTGTGCTGAATCTCGGCACTGCTGTGAAAGAGTTGGTGGAAAACAGCCTGGATGCTGGAGCTACCAACATCGGTAACCCTCTTTTCGTCATCATTTTTTAAAATTTCGTAGACATCCAAAGTATTTCTTCCTCAAAACAGAGTGCAGATATAGCAAATCTGCAAATATTTGAGCCAAGCGCCTTTGCAGTGGTCTTATACCTCCGATAAATAAAGAACTCTCATTCCCAGGATCCAGCTGGGCTGCTACAAGCATGCAGTTTTTGTCTGTGTTATTTTAGTTGTAGCCCTTTTTGCCACTAAATAAGGTGCATGGCCTGTGTAGTGGTAGTGATTATGCTCAGGTAGCCGGTAGCATCAGCGTAGCAGGTGGTTAAGGCAGGGTTGCAGTTTCTAGAGCTGTTGTAATTGTGAAAATTGGTCAGGCAAAAGTGCAATGAGAGTGAACTATCTGCAAGTACAGACTGGTTTGCGTTAGATTGCCCTAACTTTAGACAGCTCTGAGGATTTTTCTTCTTGTTCAAGCTTGACATGGAAAACCACTACCTGGTAAAGTTACTTCAGGTACAAAATTAATAGTGAATATTGTGTATGAGCCTATGGAATTAAAAGACTTTATTACTCAATTTTGTAGATATAAAACTTAAAGATCATGGAATGGAACTGATAGAGGTTTCAGATAATGGAGGTGGAGTGGAAGAGGAAAACTTTGAAGGCTTGAGTAAGTTGAATCTTTTCCATCATTTATATTTGGATGTTTTGAAAGCGTATTTTCAGTGACAAAGGTACTTGAAAAAAAGGGTGAAAAAACAAGCAAAATTTCTGAAGTTAAGTAATTTTTAATAGATGCTTGGTTTTTACATAATGCATGCATGACCTGTGAAACTTTGGCAAATCTAGACCAAGCTTCTGCAGGGCTATTGTGGTTTTAGTTCTTGTAGCTCAGAAGTAGTCTTTGATTTGATTCCATATTTAAGTGAGACAAAGAAATAGAAATAATTGTTGAAGAGAAAGTCCCATGTTCATTTAGATTCGTTCATGTTTAGTCATCAGTCACTGTCAAAGGAGTCAAGCTTTGTGAAAGTGGCTGCTCTTGAGAGGTGAATTATAAGCTTGAGTATCTGCTGAAAGGGAACTGATGTTGCATGCCTGACTGCCAAGACTTTCCATTTTCCTCGTTCTAAGTCATACAAAATGGAAGCAGAAACAGTAGTATTTGAGAAATATAACTATGCATTGCATCAGAAATACTGACTGTGTAGACTGAGTCCTCCTCTGCTATGGTCATGGTGGAATAGGCTTATTATGCCTGTCCACTGTCTGCTATGCACAGCACAGCACTGCAGTTGTTTTCTTGCAGGGCAAAATCTGTGTCAGGTACATCAGCAGCAGAGACAAGTACTGTCTACTGCTCCAAGGCGTCTTGCAGCGCATGTACCAGTAATGCTGTCTGCATTTGGCATGTAAGTGTGGAATAACGGGTGTATCTGGGGATTTTAAAGAGATCTTACTTATCTGATGGGGGCAGGGAAGCATGAAGTATTTGTTTTGTCTCTAATAAGTATTTAAAATACAATTAATAATACATACTTTTTTTGCTTCGTGATATGTGTGCAAAATCTACTTGCTTAGACCAGTGCCACTTTGAAGTGAAACGTATATTTTAAATATCTTCTTCCAGCTCTGAAACATTATACATCAAAGATACAAGACTTTTCAGATCTAGTACATGTTGAAACATTTGGGTTTCGAGGTGAAGCTCTGAGTTCACTGTGTGCATTAAGGTATTTATGTTAAATTTTTTATTAGTAGAAAGTTACTATATGCACAAAAATAACTGAAGCCAACTGCTCGGTTGACCATTATTAATGAAATGAGCTTTAGAAACATCCAGTTCCTTAATGTTAGTTCAATTTTGAGGTTGCATGATATCCTGAGTCCTTTCCAGCTAAAATTATCCTAAGATTCTAAGCCTGTGTAATTATTGTATGGTTATAAGCACCTGACTGGTCCTTTCATGTAGGAAATTTAGCCTTACTTAAATATGTATATCTTTGCAGGGCGGAACTGTGAACTTGGAGGAGCATTTGATCCTCTGATGTAAAGCACTAAGATATTATAGTGCTGTGTTTGCTAGGCTGTAACTCACTAAAATTGTATTTAAGCTCCTCCCAGACAAACTGTGCATATGAAATAGAACCATGTACAAACACTGTGCTGCGCATTAACAATGTAATGCTGTTATGTATTAGCATGAGGAGCGTAGTGGCTAACAAAACCAGACTTTAACATTGCATTTTCTAGAAGAAGAATGAAAGGAATGCAAATAAAAATGTTTGCCCCATAGTCAGGAAAATGTTATGCTGCTCTTCAGGCATGTTTTTAGATGCTTGCGGTGAAGAGTTAGTTTTCCTTAAATGAACAACGTTGATGTAGTTTCTGTGAATGATTAGGTCATGAGGAACGGATAAGAAAATGCAGTGCTCAGGGAGTAATTCTGTTGCTTCTTTCCCTCCCTCAGTGATGTTACCATTTTTACCTGTCATAAGTCTGCAAAGGTTGGGACTCGTTTGGTGTTTGATCACAATGGTAAAATTACTCAGAAAACACCTTTTCCACGACAACAAGGAACGACTGTTAGCATACAGCAGTTATTTTATACTTTGCCAGTGCGGCATAAGGAATTTCAAAGAAACATTAAAAAGGTAGGTTAGATCGGAAGTTATTAATTCAAAGGAATGTCATACCCTGGAACTGTATTCACTGCTGAATGATACTCAGTTCTCTGTAGAATACATTGTGTCAGATTATTTCTTGCCTGTCTTTTATTTTCATCACATAAGAAAAAGGTCTTCCGGTACTCTTTCCTCTTCTGTTTTGCAGTGATTGATTTTAAAGTACATTCTCAAGCTTTCAGAATTCGAAATGATCACTTTTGTGTATTTTAAAATCAGAGACTGGTGTGTTATGACTAAATATAATCAATCTTGTGAAGATGCTGTTTGTTTTTAAAGCCACTATTTTCCACATATTTTTAAATTTAGTTCTTAAAGATTTTTAAAAATATTAATCCCACCCCTTTTTTCTGTTGCCTGCAAATAGTGAATGTTTTAGTTATAGATTTTTGTTTTTAAAAAGAGACATCTCATGTAACTGTGAACTTTCTTTTTTCTTTAATAGGAATATGCAAAAATGGTACAAGTGTTGCAGGCATACTGTATTGTTTCAAAGGGAGTGCGGATTAACTGCACTAATCAAGTTGGCCAAGGGAAAAAAAGCTCCGTGGTATCAACTACTGGCAGTCCTAGTTTAAAGGAAAACATCGGAGCAGTATTTGGGCAAAAACAGGTACGACTTTTATTACTGAAAAGAGAGATGATATAGCTGTATAGAGAGATTTTTAATATATATTAAATAGAGGGAATATAGGAAACCTTTAAAAACTCTAAGGGGGTGGAGCATGTCTTGACTTGTAGCACACCCTGCAGGTTGAAAAAGGAGAAACAGTACCACCTCCACGGTTCCCTTGAAGTTTCTAAATCTGCTGAGAGATATTTTGGTGGAAGAGAAATGATTTAGGAGAAGGGGTTACTGCCTAATACCTCTCTGAAGCCACTTTTATGAGCTGTTGTGCCAGTAAGCCTCTCAAAAGTCTGTGCTTTTGGAAAACAGTGTGGGCACCGAGGTCTGTATGTCACAAGAACAGGCAATTAAAAAAAACACCTGGAAAGATATGATGTGAGAATCTAAACTGGGGCACACAAAACTGAGGTGTTTCTAGCATTTGCAACCTCTTCTTGTGAAACTAAGTTTTATTAGTGTCCTGGTTAACCTTTAGATGTGATTGTACTCAGCCCCTGCTGAGCTGTGGACTGTGATACTTTCTGAATAGTAGTTATCAAAATAATTGTAACCCTCTAGAAGAAAGCAAAGAGGAAAAAAAACATAAAACCATCCTTCCACAAACCACGTACTACATCTGTCAGGAATATTGAACAGTTGATAGCTGTTGGTTTTTTGGTAAGCGTTTCCTTCCCTTGCAGAGCCCATGTAGAGACTGCAAAGCCTGTTCGTGCTGTGGCTGAAAGATGAGATGAGAGATGTGACTTTGTCCCGCCAACAAGCACAGCTGAAAATTCAGTGTTATCAGAACAGAATATTTAGCTTATACTGTACTTACATAATACCAAATACTTACATGTGAAATCAGTGGAAGGTGCTCTAATGACAGAAGAATAAGTGATATGACTGGGAAAATATTTATAATAAATATATGTGTACTTAGGCAGCTTGTGATTCAAATAACATGACTTTTCTAATAGTTTTATTGTTCTTTCAAAGGAAACTTCTGTTATTTTTGCCTTTTGTCTTTGCATTAAACTTGATTAGGTCATATGTATATAGCTGAAGAGTCCAATTTGTGTCAGTCCTATTTGTGTCATTTGTTCTAGCAATGCACATTTTTAAGTAAGGTCTGTGAAATATCTAAGGGAGAAATAGTGATATCAAAGAGTGAGAACAGTTCATTAAGGCATTGCTTGTGTTTCTCAGTAAGCAGTGCTGTTGCCTTCTAGTGCGTTTAGGTATTTTAAGTATTTGAGTTGGTCAGCTAACCTGAAAAAAATGCCACCATTTTACACTAATTGCCAGCATTTATATACTAAGCATCACCATTTTAGCCTAATAAATATTAATAAAATACAAGGGGAAAAAAATCTGTACAGGTTTAGTGGTTCACTTTCTTTTTTTCCAGTTGCAGAGCCTCGTTCCTTTTGTTCAGCTACCTCCTAGTGAAGCTGTCTGTGAGGAATATGGACTCAGCGCTGCTGACATGGCACAAAATCTTTACAGGTAATTAGAAAAGTACAAACCACTGTTGCCAGTGGCATTTTACCATAACACAAGAGAAAAAAAAAAAAGAAAAAAGTTTGGTGGCTCATAGTATTAAAAATAACTAAGAACGGCAGGATTAAGAATTCAGGACTGTGATGTTGCTAGTCAGATGAGTGAGAAGGGCAAAACTACTATTTCTTGTGTCCTAATTAGTTGTATATTCTTCTGCTGAATGTCACCTTTGTCTGTGCTCTGGTTGGACGGATGAATTGTGTCCGTTGTTTTACCTGTATTTCTTCAGTAGCGTTACTGAGAAATGGTATGAGATGAATGTGAGTCAGTTTGTGTAAGTAAACTGCCATTTGCCTAGGTGATCCTGCTCTGGCAGGGGGGTTGGACTTGGATGATCTTTCGAGGTCCCTTCCAACCCCTGACATTCTGTGATTCTATGATTTACTTTCTTAAAGTGTACTTTTTTAATCTCTCACTATATATGAGATTAGCAAATAAATGAGTCAATATCTGACCAATGACAGTTTGCAAATGACCTCTCTTCTGCTTTCAGAGCAGGAAAATGACCAATGTCACTTCTTTTGAAATCAGAGCAAGCTGTTTTTTCAATTGTCTGATGTGTTTTTGGAGCTGAACATCTAGCCTTTGGAATTGAGAGAGGACATACATACATGTATTTACTGATGCTCTATAGCAGTGTTTCCTTTAGCCCCTTACAAAATGCTCTTCCATTAAGTAGGTTCAGAGTCAGAAAAATTTCTTTTGCTTTGCTCCTCCATTTTGCTTTACTGTATATTATTATTATTCCTCAACAGTATTACAGGCTTCATTTCTCGTTGTGATCATGGTATCGGAAGGAGTACAACAGACAGACAGTTCTTCTTTATCAACCAACGTCCATGTGATCCAGCAAAGGTGAGAGTTTTATTTTTCTAACATCACCAGTGCTAATTTGTTCAATATTGTCTGGGAACTACTGGATTAGTCGCTGATATGTATCTTTGTGGCTTGATGCTGCAAGTTCCTGTGTCTCAAGTTTTTGTCTTCTTTGTGTCTATTTGTGTGAACAAAGCTCAGTCACACAAGATACGATTTAGAACGTTAATTGCTCTGAAGGGTTTAAATAATACATACTGGTAGGAATAGCACTGATGTTTGTCTTTCGCCTTCTCTGCAGGTTGTCAAGCTTGTAAATGAAGTTTATCACTTTTACAATAAACACCAGTATCCATTTGTTGTCCTTAACATCTGTGTAGATTCTGGTAAGTTATGAGTAGTTTTCTGTAACTTCAGTAAAGGCTATAACTTCATGAAAGAAGAAATTGTATTTATTTAAACAACATTGCAACTTTTATCTGTACAACTTCCTGCACTGTGGTGATTTTTTGACCTACAGTTGGTGACGGAGAGATAGGGTCTAGCTGTGCCTCCACTTGATTTCCCTCCTGCTTTTTCTGTACTTCAAAGTAATTTATCTCTAGTCATGAGGAAAAGGCAATTTTGTGGGCAGCTTTTTTTAGTGAATCTTAACTGTGGCTTTGGTTTTAATCCTGCAAAATAGAAGTGGAAGGTGAAAGGACGGAAAACTTTGATCTACAGGTGAACTTTTTGCTTATTTTTCATTAATAATGCTGTTGTTTTTCTTTTTTCTTTAGAGTGTGTTGACATCAATGTAACTCCAGACAAAAGACAAATTTTACTTCAGGAGGAAAAGCTTTTATTAGCAATTTTAAAAACGTCTCTGATGGACATGTTTGGTAGTGATGTTAACAAACTGAATGTCAATCAGAAACTTCTGGACGTTGCAGGTAGTCAACTTCATGGGGAAAAATTAAGACAAAATTAATTGATAACACTTGAAAAAGATTTATCCCAAGGTATTGGAAGAGATCTGTGTTTCCTTTATTTAAATGTCCTTGAGAAAAAATGGCTAAGGTCTCGTAAATTATGAAATGGAGTACAAGTTTATTGGATTTTGAACTTTCTTTTAGGATAACTACAAAATTTCTTCATGACTCTATAATCTTTCAAAACTGCTTTTCTGTGTTAACACCACCTCATCATCCTCATTTTTTCAAGAGAACCCCTTTTAATTTTCTTTTTCACTGATATATAGAATCAGTTGTAGCCTGATTCTGTTATTTAAATTAATCTTTAGTAAAATACCTGTCAGACTGATCGTTTGCACTGTTGAAGCCCTCTGTCTACAAGGCACATATACAAGGATCTATTGTGCCAGCTTCTTAAAAGCTTGGCAGCAGACTTTTATAGTGACCATTAAAGTGTAAGAGCAATTCACTCTTCATTGCCACGCAGTCATTAAACTCATTTGATAATATAAATAAATGTGCTGATTGGACTGATGCTGTTCCATTTTAAAAAGGGATTACAAATCCGTTCTCACAAAGTACGATTAAGTTTCTTAAAGATGTAGCTGCTTGTCTGTCAGATATTAATGCATTTCAACTCCATACTCAGTCATTGTATGAAGCTTAAGGGCTTCTTTGAGTAGTTTGCTATTTTTCTATCTGTCTTCTCATTCCCTTTTCTAAAACACATAATTTAATTCATGTTTTCAGCTAAGTTAGAATTTTGAAATATTCTTTTTTTCTGGTTTTATTAGGCAACTTGAAGAGGACACTTCCTGAAGAGACTGAAAAGCCTCAGGTAGAAATGCCACCTGACTCTGAGACTGAAAATCCAAATGGAGAAAGAAAAAGAATAATGACTCTTGCCAAATTAAGGGAGTCCTTCTCTCTCCATCAAACTACAGAGGGTGATTTTCAAAGCCCTAAAAAGGTAAAAAAGCAGCACAGCTCCCCTAGACAAACGTCACTTGATAGCAGTTGGAGTACTATAAAGACTCAGAAAGCTGCCTTCACTAAGGTGCCTGAGAGTTGTCATAAGATGGACTCAAAGACATCAACTCCAAGCAGATATTTGAGAAAAATAGAGGATAACGCGGATTCTGGATTCTGTAGCACTTCTGAGTCAGATGCTGGATGTAATACACCAGAAGCTGGAAGCTGCTTCAATAGTGAAACTATAATTAATCCTCCTGAAGAAGAATTCTGTAGCTCAGAAAAACAACTTCAAAGTGAGTGTCCCACAACTGTTGGAAGTATTGAGAAATCATTGGAATGTGATATTCAGGTCCTGGGCGCTGAACATAAGTTAAATCAAGTGAATGACCGGACTATTCAAAATAATTTATCTAAAGAAGCCAACAGTTCTTCCCCAGGAGTAAAATGTTTTAAAAGCAGAAGCTTTAAAAGTGAAGCAGATGACTTTAAGGCAGGTGAATGTCCTGAAGTGAAGAATACTAGGAATTATATGCCAAGTGTTGATGTATTGGTAGAAGTTAAGAAGAAAACCGTGCCACTTGAGTTCTCTATGAAGGTTTTAGCAGAAAAGGTAAAAAAGGTAATACAGCAACAACGGAAAAGTACAGAAACACAAAATTACAGAAGATTTAAAGCAAAAATTAGTCCTGGAGAAAATAAAGTAGCAGAAGATGAATTAAGAAAAGAGATCAGGTATTTTCACCTTCTTAACGTATTGTATTCATCAATTAAGGAAAATAGTTCAGAAAAAATACAAAGACCTGTGTTAGGAGGTGGGCAGGAGGCTTACATCTACCTCTAAGTTTTGGATATCTCTTTCTTACACTGTTAAAATGTCCATTTGACAGAAGTTATTTTACCTGACTTCCAAGCTGTATGAACTAAGTGCAAATGATGCAAATGAAATGTGACAAAAATACGCTAAAAAAGCCACAAACATCATAGATTTGGTTCAGACTTGTAATTTGCAGTGTAGTTGAAGAAACACCAAATTTCCTGACAGATAAGATTCTGAAGACTCCGTAACTTGTATTTCTCCCTCCTGTGGCTGTACTTAACATGGGAGAATCCTGAGGGAGTCCCGACTAGTGATGGGTTGTGTTCTGCCAGAAATGGCCTCATCAGGCAGCGGCACACTGCAGATAATTGCCCTTTTTGACATTCATACACTGCTTGAATGAGATTTTTTTTAATATAAAGTGTGTTTTGCAGAGAAGAAAAAGATGTTTTTTACAACCTAACTGATGAGATGTAATTTGTAATCTGTTTGTTTTCTGTATACAGTAAAGAAATGTTTGCAAAAATGGAAATCATTGGCCAGTTCAATTTAGGGTTTATAATAGCAAAGTTGAATTCTGATCTTTTCATAATTGACCAGCATGCTACTGATGAGAAGTACAACTTTGAGATGTTACAACAACATACTGTTCTTCAGGGTCAGAAGCTGATAGTGTAAGTATTTTCAGTGTTTTAACAATAATAATTTTTAATTCAATGTTTCAGAAGGATAGCTATGATTATGTAGCATTTCATACATCCAAAACACTTAAGACAAAAGTTGTTTTTATATTCTGTGTTTTAAAGAGTCAGTCTTCACTTAAGAAATAAATTCCACAGCTAGAGCTGTAGCTATGCAGAAAGTCAGTGGTCAAACAGATTTCACAGTGGGCTGCTTATGTGGCCACCCACGGTTTTTTGCTTTTTAACAAAGCAAAGTGAAATGTTTTAATAGAGCTCTGTATCAGTGTCTCTAGATTGCTTCTGAAACCTACCTTAAGCGGTGTGCACTATGTACCTATGCAATACCTTAGTTTTCTGTCTCTTTCAGGCCTCAAAATCTCAATTTAACAGCTGTAAATGAAACTGTATTGATTGAAAACCTGGAAATATTCAGGAAAAATGGGTTTGATTTTGTCATAAATGAAAATGGTGAGTTTGGCTTAGAAATACTGGAAGTAAAAAAGTTCAATGGTTTCATCTCATTTATTATTTAAAAAACCTTTTTTGGTCGTTATCAGAAGCTTGATAATAAGATGCATTATAGAGTAGGGTTTCTTTGGTTTTTAAGACTTGAGATTCTGTGGTCTCTTTGCACTATTCAGAATACAGTTATTGACCTCACTGGCTTTTTATAGAAGTTTCTGAAGACTTTGGAGTTACTGTTTGACTATGTGGCTGGATGTGTGTTTTCTGGATGTGCTTTGTAAAAATCATTTTGTATTATTGGTACACTTGCAGGTCCCAGCAGCATTAGGTGCAGGCAAATGATAAATCTAGTAACTTTAAATTAATAGATACCATTGGTAAATAATCTTCTTTGCTTTTCTTCATGGCTTGAGCACTGACTTGCAGTGTACTTTTGATCAAACTGTGTAAGCTCCTTATTGTTTCCTTTACACAGCAAGCATTATGCAAGTGCTCTATGTTACCACTTTTGGATTTGGGAAATCGCTACAGACTTTCTTCCATAGTCTTCGTTCCAGAACCTCCAAATTTTGCATAAAACTCTATTAATTATCAGTCTCTTACCAACAAAAATCTGTGATTATTTTATAGTCACATAACCTCAAAATAACTTCATAAACTATGTGTTCCTTGAAATTGAAGGGTTTTCAGAAATTTCATATATCTGCTTTTAAGTTTACAAGCAATTTTTTGTTAATGTTTAAAAGGATATCTATCATAGTTACTGCTATGGTTCGTTAATAACATACATGAAAAGAGTAAATTTAAACCTTTGCATATATGCAGGTCACACCATATTAATGTATGAAAGTAGTTTCTCAGATTTTCTCTCAAGAAGAGGTAATTTTCCTGTAGTGCTCTATTTATTTGGTTTTTGTAATTAATTACTGCAAATCTTTCAGCTCCTGTAACTCAAAGAGTTAAACTAATATCATTGCCAACAAGCAAAAACTGGACCTTTGGTCCACAAGACATAGACGAATTGATCTTCATGTTAAGTGATTGCCCTGGAGTCATGTGTAGGCCCTCCAGGGTCAGACAGATGTTTGCTTCTCGAGCTTGCAGAAAGTCTGTAAGTACAGCACGTGATGCTTGTTTTCAAATAAATACCATATTTTCTGTTGTGTTGTAGGTGGCTGTATCTATCTGTATTGCAAGGGAGGTTTATTTACTGTTGAGTGTCAACAGCTAATATCCTTTTTTTTCCCTTGTGTTTTTGTCTAGTGTAACTTGGGAAAATTTCCCAGTAGTTCTTTACTTTGTTTCAAACTAACACACTTACAAACATACTTTGTTGTATTTTGTCCTCTGTTCATCTTGTAAGTCTTCCGGCTTTCAATACCTTGCACAGTATTTATTTGCTCTAGCAGCAGCAGTACTGTGATCTGTGTCAGTTGTCAATATGAAGAAAGAAGATATTAATTGTTGGGGTCTTTTTGCCTCTGCTTGCAGGTGATGATTGGAACTGCCCTGAATGTGCAGGAAATGAGAAAACTGATCACCCATATGGGTGAGATCGAGCATCCCTGGAACTGCCCCCACGGAAGGCCCACAATGAGACACATAGTCAGTTTAGACCTGATTTCACCAGAATAAGTCAGTTTCTGGTTATTAATGTTTTTGATTTTAATTCTTGGCAATGTTTTGAGCTTTTATCATGACTCTTGAGTAAAACCATTTTAGCCAGTCTTCAAATTTGAAGACGTTAACACTTTAAGGCATTCAGCAGCATTTCATTGTTGTTTCTGTCAAGTCAACAATAGCGATGTACTGGAATCCATGTGTAAACAACAGTTTTTATTGCAATTTACTGTATGTATTACTTATTTTTGCAATCAAGACATTTAAAAAATAAATATGTTTATATATAAAGATCAAGAGTAGGTGAACCTCATTTGTAACAAATACACAGATTCTTAGGTGGAATGTGAATTGAAATCTCTAGCACTGCCATAAAAAACCCCACTCACTCCTCATGTTTATACACCCTGTATATGATAATTTAAAAAAAATGTATATGGTATACAAATGAAAATATTTTTTTAACTTTATACTAAAGCTGAGTTTCATTGGATGATTACTTCAAGCATTAATGTTGCCTTTAATTATTAACTTGGTGGTATCTGTGTTAAAGGTATGAACAGGATCACTCGTCTGGCAGATGTACTGTCAGTTAGCGTTGTTCCCTCCGCAGGCTGAGCTCCCTGCTCTGAGTATGAAGGGAGAAAGGCTGTCTCAGCCAGCGCTGCCGTCAGGTCAGTCCGAATTCTATCTTAGTGGAATCACAATAGTTAGAAAATTGCCTTTTTCAGTTGGAAATCTATTAAATACCTAAGCTTTCCCACTTCTGTAGGACCAAGGCTGGGCCTAGA
>NW_009737522.1:22915-30007 GCF_000703405.1 Apaloderma vittatum | reverse complement strand
GCTGCCAGAAGAATCTGTTCCAAGCATACTTCTGCGTGCATTTGACCCCTCGGCTATTTAATGCCCATCTCTGAAGGCCCAGGGAGAGGTTTTTCTTAACAGACTCGGTAGCTGGACCCAAGTTTTCCTGCCAGTGGCTCTCTGGGATGTGATTCTGGGCTCTCTGTCAAGTGAACACAGCCCTGCCATCACCTACGAAAGCTCTTCTGGAGCCTCTGCGTGCGGCAGGTTATTTAAGGAGGTCTTGCGGAGAGACCAGTGCTCCCCCCTGTTGGGGGTTTCGGTCAGTGGCCTGGGCTGCCTCGCAAGGAGGAAGAGTCACTGGGGTGGGAATTGCTCTGTTTCCCCCAGGTTATTATTCTACCAACCACTGTAGTGCTTATCTCCTGCAAGAGCTTTAACCCACGTTTGATGCCTGGAGAAGCCCTTTGATGCTGTACTGTGCCAGTGCCTGTCACTGTGTTATTAAAAAGGCCAAGCAGTTGTATTAAATACTTGTGTATGGGGCCAGATTACTTTTAAAGCAGAATCTGAATTTATTTGTCTCGCCAGCGAGGGCAGTCAAACCTTGATGTCAATGTGCAGTGATGCTTCTATCTGTAACAGGGTGCAGCCTGTTCCCCTTCGCAGGACCCTGCTCCTGGATTTCGGTGCAGGATCCCCGGTCTCCTCCCATCCCTCAAGCTTTATTTGGCCTCTGGCTCGTTGCTCCTCCGGGAGGGTTCCTCTGGAACTTGTTTTGAAAAGCTCTGCAGTGTTGTGGGGCTGGTAACTATAGGCACCAGCGGAGAATTTCGCCCCGGCCGGCAGCTCTATTAATAGCAGCCGCTGGAACGTAGCGGCTGCAGGAGCAGAGCATGAGGCTGCATTCCTCCTCCTCTTCCTCCACCTGCCTGCAGAGAATCCTCCACTTCCCCCAGCGCTCTTTCTGCAATTCCTGGGCAAACTTTCAGTGCTTCAACACCCTTAATATTTTAAAGTGAATTTTTGGAGTAAGGCAAAGACTGTCCGAGGTTCCGGGCTTGGTGGGTCGCCGTTCCACCCCCCAGCCCCTTCCAGAGCTTCTGCAGGGCACATCTGTTTGTGGCAGGAAAGAAATCCGACTTCTGCTTTGCAGGCAGGTGTGTGCAGGGCGCTGCCTGCGCGTGTGCGTCTGCCACCAGCGGTCGTGTGCTCCTCGCCTCGGCCCTCGAGATGGTAGTGCAGAACCTCTAAGGTCCTACCACGCATCTTGGAAGAGCTTATGTTGTCCTTCCAAAGGTGATTTCCATCAAGCTGTGTGTCTCCAGCTCCTTACTTTTTCCCCCAGCTCAAGTATATTTCAGCACTTACCCAGCAGAACATCTGCTGCTCCACCTACAGACTGACAAATGACCTGGGAGTAAAGCATTTGACCCCAAATTAGCAACTCGACGGGCTTCTTGCAGAGCAAGACCCTTCGGTGAGCGGTTCCATCCTTCTGTGCCCCGATTCCCTGTGCCTGAAAGGAGCAGGGTTTCTTTTTACTCCATCTAATCTCTCAACCACTTTATGACTCAGGTAGATGATTAAAATCCGTTCAGCCTTCTTGGGGGCATCCCTGCTGGCGTTTCACAGCGCTGTGGCGCGGGTTCGGCTTGGTTTTTGCGGCGAGGCGGGATCTCAGCCCGGTTCTGGAGCCCATGCCGGCTGGGAAGCAGCGTCCCGGGGGCAGCAGGACCGGCCACGGGAACCGGAGCTGCTAAAAATACAGCATTGTGAAACTGCTGGCACCCCCGCTTCCCGCCAGCTTGAGCCGCAGGATGTCTGCTCCGCTTCGATGTGGCCAACTATAGGCTGCCCTATAGCCAGGGCTGCTTCCTCCTTCTCCTCCTCCTCGCCAGGAAACCTATTTCAGAGAGAGACAGAAGGAAGGGAGCAGGAGGAAAAGGGCTGGGGGCAGGGGAAAGGAGCGGTGATGCACGTCCTGGAGGATGCGGGTGTCCGGGGGCAGCTTGGATATGGGGTCCCCGTGTTAGTGGGGTGGAATGAGGCCATCCCTTGCAGCCCTGAATCATGGCAATTTCTTGGGGAGGGGAGGAGTGGCTGCGCTGTGAAAGACAGGCTTGTTCCCGTGCCCCGCGGCTGGATCTGGGACATTTTAGGGCGAGCGGCACGTCTGTCAGCGAGGCTCAACCCAAGTGTGAGCCCCATTACGTGCACAGCGGGTCGGGAGGCAGAGCAGGGCTGCGCACCCGCCGTCGGTGGGGTGCTGGTATGGTGGTACCCCATCACGGTAGGTACCACCTCATCCCGTGGGGTATCACCCCGTCATCATCCCTCAGGGGGCCGGGGGCTGCCTTTTCCCTCTCTGAGCATCGTTGTGAAAAGCGAGCCTCGGGCAGGCAGGAAACGTCTGGATATGCTTGGAAGAAGCAATAAATCTCTGGAAGCTGGAAAGAGGCGCTGAAGAGGAAACGCTGAGCCTGCCGTGCCGGTGGGCAGCTCTGGGGCTGGCCTGGTCCTGGGGAGCACTGGGGATGTGGCAGAGGCACCGTGCTGTGGACTGGGTGTCCTTCTAGGCTTGTGGCGAATTTTTGAAAGGGCGAGGAGGGTAGAGGAGGTGTTGATTTTGTCGAGGAGTTGTTTTCTTTTGGGGGGTGTGTCTGTGCGATTTTGAATTTTTTTCTATTATTAAAAGGCATACATAAGGAAAGTGACAGAATGAGAGCTTCGAACGCTCCAGAGCAAAGGGAAGTGTGAGGCTGTAAAAGTAGCAGCGCTTAAAATGCTGGAAAATAATCTGGGTGCTCCAAGTCCGAGCGGTTGCTCGTTTCGGTGGCCTTGGAAGCACCTTTGTGCTGGCAGGGGAAGGACGGGCTGGAAAGCACATCTGGGGGCGATGCAGGGCTGGTGTTGCTGAAGTTTGACCTTTTAGGTTATTACTTTCATTAAAGCAGTCCCCAAAACTGTAAATGGAGAGCTGTGCCAGGCACTTGCGGTGTATCTGCGAAGAGTGACAGCCCTTGGAGACAAGCTGGGCGAGCGCAGAGCAGAGGTAACCTGCACGAGACCACGTCCCGATGGCGGGGGGAAGGAAAAAAGGAGGGGATGTTTACTGTATGAGGATACGCAGCCCAGAGACCAGCGTGACCCTGACATCGGTGGTTGGAGGCCTTCTTTTTTGGCAAACAGCAGCAGGGGAGGGAAGAAAATACCGTGTTTCTGTCTGGTATGAGTGGTTGTGTTAAAAATGAGATTATCCCAAGCAAGGTGCAGTGGCTGGATGAGGTTTTCTCCCTCTTGTCTTCTTTCTTTTGGGAGTAAAGATGCCTTAATTATATCCTACGCTTCTTGGTGGCGGTAGGATGTATGGTTCTCATGGAAAAAGTTACTCATGATCGCCTAAGCCCTGTTTTCATTAGTAAGCAGACGTTGTTTTCTCTTAAGAAATCAACTTAAACCGTCCCTTCGGAGGTCCTCTGGGCTCTGGTCAAAAGGCAAGTGGAGGTAGGCGGTGCCGGGGGCTGAAGGCAGGAACATCTGGAGATGGCTCACAGCTGGCTGCCCTAGGCAGACCTCGCCGTGCCAGGGGCTTGATGTGTCAGAGGAGGCTCCGTCCTTTGCAGCTGATGCTCCCAAACGGTTAAGAAATATTTTGAGGGTAGCTTGCAACCTGCTTTTTGGTTCTGTGTGGGGCGTTTTAGGGCGAGTTTGGTTGGAAAGCCACAGCTCCTCACGCTGCTGTGCCACCATGGGTAGCGCTGCGTGGCGTGCCGGCGAGAGCGATGTCCCCACACAGGGGGACAACCAAACCGAAAAGGGCTGCGGGCTTCTCTTCACCTCTCCCAGGCAGCACAGAAACTCAAATCTTCCTCAGCATCGCTTCTCCCCTGGAAGCCACCGAGAGACCTTTTCTTTAAGAGCGGCACTGATTGATTTGGGGGCATTCTCCTCCTCTGGAGAGGATAAACACAGGCTTCATTCAGACAGTGAACGAGCTGGATTTGGGTAACTTTTTGCAAAGCCACGAGCTGCCTTATTTGGAGCTGGATTTGAGCACGGACCGGCTTGCGTGACTTTTCTCCAGAGCCAGTGTTTGGAAAACCTTGGCCTCTCCGAAGTGCAAGAGGGATGAGGGACTGTGGCGGTGAGCAAGTTGCCGTGGGAGAAGTGTTAAAAGCTGATTATTTTGGTGGCAAATTGGGGAAAAGCTTGTAAAGTCTCCCCTCCCTCTTGAGGGGGTTGGGGGTGTTTTCTCCCTCCAGCAAGTGGGAAAGCCCCGGGGTCAGCTTGTCCTGGGAGTTTAGCACAAATTGTGTGGGTTTGCCCCAGCTTCGCGTAAATCTCTGGGCTGGGATTTACAGAACTGAGCAAGCAGAAAAAGCTGAGCCCCCCTGAAGGGCAAAGCTGGGCTCCCACCCACAGCCCGCCTTGCAAATCCCGGTTCTCCTGCGATCAGCGCTCGCACAGCTGGAGACTTTGCACTTTTATTAAACAAACTTTTTCTTTTCTTTTTTTTTTTTTTAATGTGGCCTTTTTTTTAATGTGGACTCAGACGCGTTTGAAAAAAATTGTGTTTCCACTTCTGCGCTCTTTGGTGGTTATCCTCCCTTTTTTAAGACGGGTGGCTTCGAGCTTTGAACAAGCGCTTCCAGCCTTTTGTGGAAGTGATACTGAATTCTTAAGGGATTGCTGGGTTGGGGTTTTTTTTCCTCTGTGTGTTTGTTTTTTCTCCTCTCTCCCATGGTTTTAAATGGGAGTGTCACTCAAAACTTGCTGTTATTTGGACGTAACTATTCCAGTGGTGAGCTGGGCTGATGCTCTGTATGAAGAACGTCTTCTCCCGTGTTTGAAGCTTGTTTGTATCCTTTTTTTTTTCCCCAACTGGGAAGTGATATGTATATGAGACTGGGGATAGAGAGGAAAACTGATGGTCTCCTCACCATCTGAGCCACAGTCCCAGCAGGTTCTCAGCAGATTAAACAAACCCCAAAACCCTGTTTGTGCATCACAGAATTGGGAAAAGGGAGCAATTGGGGCTGATCTCATGTTTCGTGGGTAAGCTAATTCCATTTTAATAAGGTAATTAAACGGCTCTAGAGAAAGAAATCACCTGCGGGAGCTTGGAAAGGGCTTTGTGCATCCCCAGAACGAGGGGTCCTCTCCTAAAGCAGGAGATTCTGCCCCACATGGGGCACAAGCAGGGCTGGTGACAATGGTTAGGAAGGCTGTCCTTGTAAGCGAAGGGAGTAAGTAAGAAACCAAAAATGCAAGCCCGGGGTTCTGGAGCCCTGGGTAACCCCTGCATCCCTCTGCTTTCTCCGCAGTTGGCCGGAGGCATCATCCTGGGAGTGGCCCTGTGGCTCCGGCATGACTCGCAGACGACGAATATCCTCTACCTGCAGCTGGGGGACAAGCAGGCGCCCAACACCTTCTACGTCGGTAAGTCTGTCTGTGGTCGCTGCCGGGGCGTCGCGGCCCGGGCTGGATTGCAGAACGCCCAGAAAACAGGGCAGAAGCCCTCTGGGTGAGCAGCAAGGAGATTGGATTAAAAATATCTCCAGATGCCCCTGCACCGTGCTCCCCAAAATGCCCATCAAAGCATTGGTCACCAAGTGCTGGGAATGGCCCAGAAGCTGACGTCGCGGTGGCTAAAAGCAGGGAAAGTTGCAGCACGGCGGGTCTGCTCCGGTGCCGTTCTCCGCTGTGTGTTTGAGTAGGGGGGGAGCTCCTTGGGAGCGTGTCTCGTTTCCCTTCCAAAGGGAGGTAAAAGGAGCCGGCGGAGCGGCTGGCAGCGGAAAGTGGAGCTCAGCCCGTGACTCATGTTCTCCAGGACGAGCAGGTGGAGCCTCTGTGTGTTATGGTTAAGCTTAGCGCGATTTTTATTAGTTTGACAGCATGCTGGCTTGCTGGAAGATGAAAACCCTTATTTTTGCCCTACTCTCTGACGATGTGACGAGGGGGAGCAGCTTGCAGGAGGGGCTGGCTGCCAGGCAGAGGCCGGCCGGGAGCGCAGGCTGCCGGCACTGGGGTGAGGACCCGTTTCATCCTCTGTCCTCTTGTCACCTGCAGCTGAAATTACTTTCAGGAAAGGTTTTTCCTTTGTTTTTTCCCCACTTGCTCTCCTTTCTAGGAACCAGCCCTCAAATTTCCTGCCTTCTGGGGCCCAACAGCTGATGTCTCCCCCATTAACACATTTCTCCCCAAACCTGAGGGACCCCTCCTGCCTGTTGGGCATCTTCTGCTCATCCGACTCTTTTTGTTTTGTCTTTGTTCTCCATCTTCACCGGAGAACAGGCCGTGGGTCCCACCGCGCTGGCTTTGACATGGCCCAGAAAGCGCTGGCTTTCTGACACCCGTGAACACCCCATGATTTGAGGCTGGCTGTCTTTTTAAAGTTATATTCAGCAACAGATCGGCCTGAATTCCTTCTGGCAGCTGCAATTTCCATGCAGTAATAAGAGCAGAGCGTTTCTTTCAGCTGCTGCCTCTCTCAGCCAGCCCTCTGGAGTCTGAAGAAATCCCTTTCTTTTGCTTTTGCTTTTTTTTTTTTTTTCCCCCCTCCTTGCGAATACTCCCTCCTTTTTCTCCTCTGGCATACAACATAGACGTACGTGCACATGATGTTCCTGCTTTGGGAGCGGGAACTTCGCTGGGGTTGGCCTCCAGGGCTGGATTTTTTTTTTCTTGCTCCCTCCTCTTGCAAACCACTTTTTGGTGTCTGGCACAGGGCACTCGTTCCAGGATCTGTCAGGAGGCTTTTAAAGGTCAAGCAGGCTCTGCAAGACAGGGGGAAGCAATAAAAACTGTTGCAGGACAGAAAACTTCCACTGTGGGCTTGGTACCTGGTGAGGAGGGGGAGTAGGAAAGCAGCGTTGGTGTCTCCTGGTGTCCAAAGTCAAGCTGTCTTGTTTAAGGCTGTTTTCCCAGGGTGTCTGTGTGTTACGGGAGAGGAAAAATAACGCAGCGGGTCGGCGCGTGGGATTTGATGGCGATGGGTAGGTGGGAGGAGGAGGGTGTGGGGAGCCAGGCAGCCAGCGGGGGACCAGGCGTGATGCTCCTCAGGCTGCTGCAGGAGCAGGAGGAGAAGAGCAATTCTTGCTCCTGGCTTCAGGCAGGGCCGGCTCGAGC
>NW_009737522.1:19457-22845 GCF_000703405.1 Apaloderma vittatum | reverse complement strand
TCCTCACCCCTGGCACTTTGGCACCGCATCGCATCCGACAAGTCATCTTGTGGGCTGGCTTGGGAGGTTGGTAAATGAGCTCTTGTTCACGGGCTTTTTCCGCAGCGTGGCTCGCAAAGTGCCTGATCCCTTAACCACTCATTGCACTTGCGGCTTTTGGCACTTCCATGTTGGCCGTGGACCCAACGCCCGGGCAAATGATGAGGTAACTGCTTCGGCGCTGGACGGACCGAGTGGTACCGGGGGTGTCTGGAGCAGTGTTGTTTCATTCTTGCCTGACTATAAAGGAAAATACTTCATCTGAGCTAGGCTTATGGTCTAATATGCGTTTATTTGCTTTATTTGTAGTTGAAAAACTAAAATCTGAAGTGCTCTGCGTGTCTGGAGGCTGGGCGAGGTGTTGCCAGCAGGTCAGGAAACGTCCTTCAGGATAGCTCAAAGCATTGTTAAGTTGGGTGCTAACAGCTGCTTCTGAGATATTTATTGACCCTGCACATAAAGCATCATTTTTTTAAAAAACAAAAGTGTGATTCGTCGAGTTATGAGAGCCCTGGGGAAAAGCTGAGCTGGTGCAGTGAAGATAGTGTGACAGAGGAAAGCCAGGTTCCCCGTCCTTCAAGGATTCGGTTACGGGATGCCCAGAAACGGCTGCTGCAGGCTGAACACTTAGAGGACAAAAGCCTTTGCTCTCGTCTGCCTTAAATCCCCACCCCAGGATTTGGCGTTCCCCACCTCGCCTGTGCGCTGGGAGCATTGCTGGGTGCTCACCCCTGCTTGCCCACCCTTCCCGTGCTTCCCCTGGAGCTGCCCGGCGCGGAGGGCGGCAGCCGGACGCTCTCGCCTTTGCTTTCGCCTGCCTGACCCGAAATAGGAAATGTGACAGGGTGACACGACCCGTGGGGCTGCAATTAGCTCGGCCCTGGGAGCGGGGCCAGCCCTCCAGAGGAGTGCAGAGGCATCCAGAGCTGGGCTGTGCTTTTCCGTGGGGCTTTTTGGGGGCAAGGCGGGTGCTGCAGTGGCGCTGGAGGGCAGCCCGGCTCTTGGGAGCACAGCCTCTTTTAACGGGGTGAATCACAGGCTCTCTTCACCGTCCTGCTCCATCCAAATACAACCCAGGATAATGATTTTGGCCCCGGAAATGAGTTCAAGCTGCTTTTCGCGCAGGCAGGGCTGGGAGAAGCAGGCCAGAAGGCGCAGGGATGCTTTGAAGGCTGCCTCGCAAGTGAGGACGCGTCTTGCATCCGCAGGCTTGGAATCAGCGCGGCACCCGACGCCGGCAAGCTTTGCCAGGTGTCCTTGGGATTTTTGGAAGTACTGCTGAGAGGTTTTGCTGGTCTTGAGGCTGGGCCTGACCCTCGCAGAGAGGAGAGACCGCCGGGCAGTGCCCATGGATAGGACTGGGGCTTGCCCGCTCTCACTACAGCATCTGATTTTTTTTCTTGCCGTGGCTTCCAGCTGCGGCCAGATGTGTGGAGCATCCCGGCACAGCATCCGAACAGACTTGCGTTGGCTAAGCATGGCTTCTCCTCATCCCCATCCCAATGGCAGTATTAGCTCTCTTCCAAAGGTGCTGCCAGCTTCTGGTTTTATTCATGGGGTTGGACTCGACAGCAAATCTTTTGCTAGACTTTTTATGAAGGGACTAGAGAAGAGCCTAGGAGCCCTGGTCTCCGGATCCTGTATTAAACATGAGCAAAAAAAACAAAACCAAAACTACCTTCTGTTTCGAGGTGAGGTGCTGCAGCGATCCCTGCTTATGCACACAGCTGGGTCAGCACCAGGTTATTTTCTCTCCCGTTTGTGCTCTGCTGCCTCAAGGCTCTGGGTGTCAGTGGTAGAGACCACACTGGGGAGCCAGGGTTTGCATTTGGCCTTGAACCATGGTAAGAAAAAGGGATTATTTAAAAAAAAAGAAGTAGAGATGCATAATTTATTATTTTTTCTCAAAGATAGGAGTATGTGTATTTTTCTCTCTTGGTAATAAACTTATTTACGGTTAAGGGTGATTTAATTATTTAGTCCCGAAATGGGACAAAAAAAGAGCTGAAGTTTACTGCTTCTAAGTTCTCTTCTAGTCACTGTTAGATCAACTCATTCATGATTCTATGAATAATACCGAAATTCTTTTTAAAATAATAATTTTAAGGCAAAACACTTCTACTCTAAGTATCCATCTTACCCTATATATCTGACAGTACAAACAGTCCTTGGGCTTTTTTGGTATTCTTCTTGCAGAATTCAATTTCTACTGAAAAAAAGCAACTTTATTTAATGGCAATTCCGTCTACCTTCATCGCGACCAACTCCTGCGATTCATTTCCTCTGCAGGCTAAAATTGGTCGTGGCTTAAGGCTGTAAATCGGTGGCATCGGGTTATTTCGAGTTCAGACCTATCTGACTGCAAATAACGTAGTTGCCCTCCTCCTTGGTCCCCTCCCGTTGGCTGTGCCAAAGGTGGCTTCTTGTCATTTGGGGTTTTCCCCACCTCCCGTTCGCTCTTCTGGCCGGGCTGTGTCCTTCGTACAGCTGCTCCTCTCGTCCTCAGAGTCAAGCAGCCCTGGGAGAGCTCTCCCTGCTTTGTGACGCTGTTGCTCCATCTGGAAGTCATTACCTGCTGAGCAGCAGTGGTTTTTGGGGAAAGGGGGTGGAGGGGAACAGAGGGGATTCCCAGTTGTCATTCTCCAGCAAACCTTCTCCTTTTCTACCCCTTCTCTCTCACTGCACTTCCAAGAAAGTGCCGCTGGCTCTGCTGGGCCAATTCCACCTGGCAGCTGGACAAAAACAGCCAGGACACCCTCTTTTGCTGCCTGGCTGGTGCCACCCCATCCTGGAGGGACTTTCCATTCCCTGCCTGTACCTTGCCCCCAGGGCAGAAGGAAGCACAACATCACAGCCAGGACCTCTTGGTACGGAGAGGTTATTCTTCCAGGCTTGGCGGCGTGGCGTAGGAAGGAGTCTCCCTCCCAGCACCAACTGACATCCCACCCTCCCCTGCGGCAGCAGCCGTGGTGGGACCAAGGTTCACCATCCTCAGGCTGGGAGCCACGACAGGGCAGGCACCGCAGCCCTCCCACCCTCCCTCTGAGGCTTGCAAAACCTCTTGGATGTGCAGAATCTCCCCGCCAGGAGCTTGTCTGTCGGGAGAATAAACACAAAACTCTCTCTTCCCTCTGCTCTTTCTTAAAGCACGCCGGCGGGGAGGGCAGGCACAGCTTTGGAGAGCCGCCCTGGGAAGCGTGGGGTGATGCTGGAGGGGGGTCTTCTAATTTATTTTTTTTTTTTCTTTCTTTTTTGTCTTTTGGAAAACATTTCCATGGTGACCTGAGGGAAGAGACTGGCTTCCATTAGATTAACGAGTTAAAGCTGCTGGGAGAGGATGGTCAAGGGG
>NW_009737522.1:17699-19400 GCF_000703405.1 Apaloderma vittatum | reverse complement strand
AGGGGGCTGGCTGGGGCTGACCCTCACCCTGCTTGTTTTAGAGGGACTCTGCTGTGCTTTCTGTTTGTTTTTCATCATGTCTTTTTTTTTTTAAGTCTGTTTTTTTTTTTTTCTACTCGGTTTTTAACTTCTCAGCAGGGATGGGCTGTGGGTTTTACAGCTCTGCCGGCACCAGCTGTGCTGCTTTAATGCCAGCACAAGGACTGACACTGGATTTTGCCTTTCTCGCTGCCTTCTCTCCCTTCCTCACCCCCAGACCTGAGCACCCTGCTCCCTACCTGGCCCAGAGGCAAAGGACCCTCCACAGAGGTATCATCTGTGTAAGCTGGGAGCTGAGCTTGCTTCTTGGCTGCTTTTTATTTTTTAATTGGCTTTCCCACCTCATCCTCATCCAGAGACACAGTTACTATCAGTCCCCCTGGGTCTGATGTTTTTGGGGGCTTTAACAAAACTTTAGGAGGGATTTGCAGCCTGAAATAGCACATGCTTGGTTGTATAAGGAAAGGTGGGGGATGATGTTTGGTCTGTTGCTGGGTTTTTTATGTGGGGTTTTTTTTTCTGATTCACCACGTCCTGATGCTCTTGAACAAGGAGACCCTGTTGCAGTTGCTGTGCTCTTCCTGTGACTTCTTGAGCTCTGTGACAAAGCTCGTCAGGGTCTGGCTCAGGGTTACGCAGGGCAGCTTTTGCACCCTTATTTCCTGCTGCCTTCTCGGGCAGCCGTGCCGTAGGGTTAGAAATCGCGCCGTAGCGTCGCTCAAGGACCTGGAGGCACATCGGTACCGTGACCATCCATAAATGATTTCCTCGCTGGACCTGTTGCTGCAGCTCCAGGTATTCCTGGGGTTGGAGGGGGCAGAGTGACCGTCGGGCACTGAGGTTTGCATTTTATTTCTTGTTTATGGCGAATGGTATGTCTTGTTTTACATCCCCGAGAGTGCCCCAGGACAAACGAGCTGGGGAGCAGCAGGGGAAAGGCAGGTGGAACCTCGCTCGCGCAGAGTTGTGCCCGCTCGGGTGGAGCCCCGAGGGAGGGGACGCCGCTTTGGGGAAGAGTTTCTCACCCAGAACAGCCCAGCAGGAGTTAATCTCATCCCCCGTGGTGCTGGTTGGAATCTCCTCTGGCTTTGAGCAGTGCCATTCGGGGGTGACAGGTGCCTTGCTCGCAGACAGGGAGCCCAAAACCGTGCCGGCCGTCATCCTCCTCGTCTGCCAGGAATGACAGCTAAGAGGTGTCAGGCTGCTTTCTGGGAAAAGGGCTTGGTCGTTCCCGTCGGGGCTGTGATTGCCGCGAAATAGCCCCCCAGCTGCCTGGCACCCAGTCTGGAGGAAGAAACTCCCCTGACATGTACACGCCAGCCCCATCCTTTGAACGAAGATGAACGTGGTCTTTATCTCAGAAGCCTTCCAGGGATTTTTTTTGGTGGTTTTCCCAGTTCAGCACTGGGCATCGCCGCCCTCTCCCCTGCTTGGCTTGTGCGTTCCTGCTGCTCCCACCCCGCCGGTCGCACCCGCTGGGCTCCGGTCAGGAAGCTACACGTGATGGACGTTGTCTTTCCTTCCTGCCTCGGCTTCTTGGTGTTTGCTTGATCGGCAGCGGCTCAGCTTGGGCAACGAGCTGGGGAAGCGTGAGCAGGGAGCCAGGACCTCATTCATCCATGGCCGAGGTCTGCACAACCTTGGCTGGGGTGGGGGGTCAGC
>NW_009737522.1:6839-17668 GCF_000703405.1 Apaloderma vittatum | reverse complement strand
GGGTTAAGGGTTTGGTTTGGTTTTCTGTTTTATTTGAAGCTGCACAATCCCAGCAAGAAGCAAGAGAGACTTGTATCCGACCACAAATGTGCCTGTTCTTAGTTTCCTCCCTCAGCTGAGGTGCTCGCTGTTCTATCTCTGAGTATTCAGAGCAAAACTTTCCTAGCTGCCAGCGGCTCCTGCATTTTCCTGATGATCTCAGTATAAGAAAGATATTTTTTTTTACAGTTAGAACTATCATTCACTGGAACAGGCTCCCCAGGGCTGTGGGAGAGTCCTCATTTTTCAAGACTGAACGTAACAGAGCCCAGGCAGTCTCATCGAGGCTCCCTTTCTCGCAGAAGGTGAGCAAGGTGAGCTTTTGAGGTTCCTTCTAAACTTAGCTACTCAGTGATTCCCTGGCTCTATTCGTTCAGCCCGGAAGGTCACTTCAGTGTTTTATTTTGAAGAACTTGAGAATACAGTTTTCTGTCCCTCCATGGGAGTGACCTGATCATCGGGGTCCCTGCAGCATGGCGCTGCTCGCTCTCCAGACGTGCTGCACCCGCTGGTTACCCATACCAGGCATTGAAAGGACTTGCCTCCAACCCAGGGAGGAGAAGTCAGAAACTGCGGTGCTCGGGGATGAGCAAGGTTGATTCGCTCAGAGCGACTTGTGATGAAGACTCTCCCGTGGAGCTCCCCGAGGCTGTAAGCTGGAAAAAAGATAGCGCGCTTTGGGGTGAAAACCTAAGCCAGCAGCATCACTGGTACGGGCTGGAGAGGTGAGGGAGCTTCAGCCACCTGACTGGTGGGTTTGGGGGCTTCCGGATGCCACCTTGATACACGTGGGAAAGTGCAGCTCGTGCCTTTTCCCCCCCCTCCTTCTGCTGGCAGCCTTGCCGCGAGGATGTTGGTGTCACCGGCCGCAGATGGGGTTGGTGACCAGGGGACTTCCCGACAGGTCGATGTGCTCCATTGTCCCGGCGCTTCCTCCTTCCTACAGCACCTAAATATATCGGGAGGCACCGTGCCAGCGGTTATTCCGTAGCTGGTTTTTTAGGGACGGGTTTTGCTTGGCTTGACTTTGCTCTGTGCGTGCCCTTTTACACTTTGCACTGGAATTGCCAGAAGGTTGTTTAAAAGCTACAAAGATAAGAAAAACCTGAGCCATGACGGGCATGTATAAGCAGTTTGATTCTGGAGCTCTGTGTATACTTTAGTGCCGTTCTTAAAAGAAAATTAACCAACTCATTAATAACTATAAAACCACTTTGACTCGGCACAAAAGACGTTTCGTTAAAGGGCTGAGTCTCCCAACAAGGTTCACTGTGGTGCTGTTACCTCTGGGATTCCCCATGTACATCTGTTCTCATCCTGATTTTTTTGTTTCTTTTCCCCTTGCTGTCAGTTGAAAATGGTCACCGCGGTCTTGCCTCATTTGTAATTATTTCTGTGGTTATTTTTTGCATGTGTCCGATTGCTTTTGAATGGAAGGTAGGATTTGCTTACAAATCATTAGAACCACAGTACTTGAGAGCACTAGTTAACCGAAAATGCACTAAATATTCAGGATACGTGAGGAGAAAGCTGCATTTTTGGAAAAAGAAACAAATTCAACTGATCTGTAGCATTTGGCTGAGTCATCACCACGCTCTCACCTATCTCATGGCTGGTGAGACGACGGCAGTTATGAGCAGCAGCACATCTGAGCCTTGAGCTAAGCTCTGGTTTCCTGGATGAATAAACTTTAATTCCTCTGTTTTCTGAGCCCCCTAATGTCTAGTTTCCAAGCTTTGAACTAGCTATGCGGTGAGCTGACTGTGCAAATGTAATAAGTTGAAGTAAAACGTGTCTTCCTCTCTGTAGCAGAACTTAAAACAAACAAAAGCAAGGTTGTGTTAAATGAGATGCTCAAGCAGTGCTTTTCCCTTTGTTTTGTGGCTTGTCTGTCTTGAAAACGTTAGCCGGGTCATACTCTTGTGATGTTTAATATAAAGAAACCATATGCCTTATTGTTTATTTTAAAAGACATGCTAATGAATCGTTTACACCTCCTCGGCTTAAATATTTAAAGCGGCGCGTTGTGCCACGGGAACCGCCACGCTGCGGCACTGAGGGCACTGTGAAGCCGTTGCCTTACTTGCAGCCTCCTCTGCTCCTACAGTTCCTCTGATTTGATGGGTGACGGGGTTTTGGAAGTTTCAACGTGAGCAGCTTCAGACACTTTGAGATCTGACTCGTAATGAGCTGCCCCAGGGACCCGGATGGGATGTTAACGCCTCTGCCTCTCGCTCTCCCTTGCAGGAATCTACATCCTGATTGCGGTTGGAGCTGTCATGATGTTCGTGGGGTTCCTGGGATGCTACGGTGCTATTCAGGAGTCTCAGTGCCTTCTGGGAACGGTAAGCGCAGAGCTTTGGGTGCTGCTTGGCACCGTGACGTCCCTGCCGGGTGGCATGTGGCCCTACCTCCCTTGCTGGAGACTCTTCCAACAAATCTGCTGGTTTTATCTGTTTGAACAAGGAAACGGCCGAGATTTCCTGCAGTATCTGAGTGAGGGCATCCAGGTATGTCCTGGAAAATCCAGTACTGAAATGCTGCAGGTGTCCTTGGTGTGAGGCCGCAGCTCAGGATTCCTGGCAAGGGATGAGCTTAATTGCATAAACTACTGCCACACCAAAAGCCTTGGGGAGAGCCATTAATTTAAAGCAAGTTCTCACGTGTGGTTCGGCTTTAAACTCAATGCAAAAAAAAAAACAAAACAGAAAAAAAAAATGGAGGGGTAAAACATGAAAAGAAGTGGAAGGACTTCTCCAGCACTTGGCTTTGTTGGGCTGGGAGTTTCTCGGTGGTGATGAAGTGACCCACGGCTGTGGATTCCCCTCGGACAGAGGGAAGGGGAGCTGCTTTCCCTCGCTCTCGCGGGTGGCTTCACCTCTAGTTGCTTCTGTTTCCCAATAAGCAGAGGGTGCTTCTCACCAGCTTTTACGAATCACGTTTTTACGGGTGGATGGGAGCTGCTGGAGGAGTTTTTGGGCATTATTATCCCTGCTGCTGAGAGCACAAATCTGACAGGGGCTGTGGTGGTAGGGTCTGGCAGCTTTGGATTACTTTTTTTGTTAAGGCGAGTGATTACAGAACCTGAATTACCCCTCGCTCTCTCTGGAAGTTGGAAAGAGGATTAGAAGGGCAGGTGGTACAACGTACCTGAAACCCGACAGGGAAATCAGCTGCTTTGGCTGAAAGGAGCAACTCAAGCCGCCGCGTTTTCTCGCACCTCGGCTTGCCAAGAGGAGGCTGGAGACACCTTGTGATGACGCTTTTCTGCTGGCCAAGGCTCTCGTCGTGCCTCAAGGACATTTCCAGGGCACCAGGAAGCTCCACGCTATCAAAATCCTGTGCCAAGGGCGGCGTGGAAACCAAGCAGTGAGATTTCAGGAAGGCAGGAGGGAGCTGCTGGACATGGAGCGGGCTCTGCTTCCCAAGGGGCTGAGACATGTCCAGCTGCCTGGCCAGGAACCTCATTGTGTTCCCATAGCATCCAGCCGCGTGGCTGAGCCTCCGGGCAGATGTGCCCCCCAAACCTGGGGTAAAGGAGCCATCCTTGGCTGGAGAAAGACTGCAAGAGTGAGCCCTAGCGCTTAACCAGAGAACGACAGGGGCATCACCTGCGATTTAGGGGGATGTGATTCCTTGAGGGGATGTGGGACCCCATCCTCCAGAGCTGTTCCTGGAGAATCAGGGATAAATAGGTGTTTGTGGAGGATTTGGTTGTTCAGGGACTGGACAAGGATGTTGGAAGTCCTTTCCTGCTGCCTGGTCAATAGGCTTGTTTCCATTTTGCTCTTGCACATGAGAGCCAGGTCAGAGCATCTTTCTGGAAACTCCAACCTCCTCTATTGTTGAAGAAAATGTCCTGAATGTGTCTGGAACAGAGGCTGCCCTGGAGCCAGGGGCTGTTGTCCCACCCCATACTGTGTTTTTGTCTTCCTCTGACTGCATTCACCTCTTTTGCTGCTTTACTTCCATGGCAACTCTCCTAATTTGGGGCTTTTCCCAGGAAGAAGTCACTGAGACTTTCAGTGTCCCTGTCCGTGCCTCCTCGCTTGGCTCTGACCTACGAGCTTGACGGCTTCCCATCCCCAGCCTGACAGACCTACAACCGTCACAATGTGTTCCTGGGATCTGAACAAAAAGATGGAGGGAAGCTTGGGGGGCCGGGAGGGGCTGGCAGGGAGGAGTCCTGGAATTGCACGAGCAGGGTGAGACTGTGGGAAAGCATTAGCGTTAGTATTTATGCAAAAAACTGCAGTAACCTTGCAGGGCTGTGGATGCCAAGGGAGCCGGCCATAAATCACACCCTGACATCCCGCAGCTCCTCAGAGGCTTGAATGTGGTTTTAACCCTGCCCTGGCAATTCCCGTCCTCGGAGCATCTGTGGCAGAGCAAGAGGCTTGTCTGGATGGTGCCAGACAAGCTTCTTGCTTGTGCTCACACGTGCACAAAGAGGATTGATGTGTCCTCATCCCTGCCAGTCCCTGGGTGGGAAGGGCTGAGCTAGTCCTGGTGGGAATCCTGGACATGGACATGGTGTCCAGTAAGTTATAGCAAATCGTGTTTGGACTAAGGGCGTGAATGAGAGGGAAAACCACTTGAAATCAGGTGACAGCTTGCTCTGATCCCCTTCAGCAGAAGTGCCGCTCCACCATCTCTGCCCACCTAATAGCTGCTTTTGTATGTGGCCAGGTACGTTAAGGGTCCCTCTCGGTTTGTCTTTGCAGTTCTTCACTTGCCTGGTGATCCTGTTTGCCTGCGAGGTTGCGGCTGGAATTTGGGGATTTGTCAACAAAGACCAGGTAAGATGACTCCAAAACCTGCATTTATGGGACTGGGAGGCCAGGGCAGAACCGCAGCAGATCCAGGCAGGAGCTGTTTTGCTCTCGAGCTGTTCCTGGACTGAGTTGGGGGGGTTGGGTTAGCTGTGTGACTTAACTCCTCTTGGCCGGGCTGATGAACTTTGAATGCGAGCACTTGAAGGTGGCATCTGCTCCTTACAGCATATAGTGCAATGTCTGGAATAAAAATAGCTCTGTCTCGCTTGGGTCTCCTCTAGCTGCCACACTGTCAGTGACAGCGTGTGGGACGTCTTGATGGGAAGCCATCTGCACGTTCTAGCTGCCAAAGAGCAAAGAGCGAGCGCAGCGCCGAAGTGGGGGAATACCGCACAGGGAGAGCCTGCGTCGGCGTTAACGGGATTGCTCGATGCTTCCTGCTCTTTGCCTGTGGGATATAACCCACTTCAGGCCACCCGCCTGCCAGGACGGAGCTTGCTGCTGGTCAGTGTGCTGTGCACACACGTGGAAGTCATGTGTCTGTCCCAGGCACGCTGCTCGGATGAGGTCCTTTGCCTGGAGGGGCTTAGCTAAAGCGTGGGACTGAGAATTGCAGCTTTTCCCTTTTCTGCTCACCTTCCCTTTGGTGCTCGCCCCCGTGCAGAAGTTGGCCTCAAGACTGTCAAGGCACAGGAGCCACGGCCAGGCTGCTGCAGGCAGCGAGCTCAGCGTCGATCGCTCGCTCGTCCGCTGAGGGTTTGGAGCTCAGAGCCCAGGTTAGACGCCCTGACAGAGTAGGAGATATGTTTGTTTTACTAAGAGACGTAAGCCAGCTGCGTAAGGAGGTGGTGGCCTGCTCAGCTGGGGCATGTGTGTCGGCCACGGATGAGCCACTCGGCCGTGAACGGGAACACCCTTGTAGTCACTCACTGGAGAAAGCGTGATTTCACCGGAATAAACTCTTCCGTGGCTAAACGCGTTATTATGCAGGCAGGGTGCTGTCTCCTAGCAACTTTGGCTAGTTGACCTTTGCGGAGGGGCTGTGCCTCCTGCAGATGGGAGGTTGTGAATTCTGAAGAGTCCAAGATGTGTGACTGAACGGACAGCAAAAAAGTGAAGCCTCTGTAAGGAGAGACCCCACGGCTGCTGCTTTGCGTGCCGGCGAGAAGGCCATCGGAGCACGAAGCTGTGAAATTTAGGATTTGCCAGTACAAGAACGATGACCTCAGCCTCTAAAATTAATTTGGTGGTTTAAAACGAGCACTGGCAGCCTGTTGGCCTCAGCTGCTTTTGCAGCCTGGATGACGAATGGGCCATTTGGAAGTCCCTGCTCTCTTGCTTCTCCCTGTCTTGGTCAGGAGCAACACGGGCTGAGAGGGAAGCACCAAATGGTCCCAGTCACCCAGAGCTGCTCCCAGCCTGGATTCGGATCCACCTGGGTCCGCAGCCTGTCAGGGGGACGATCATCTATCATGTAGGCACAGGATCCTCCTCCATGAAGCTGGAGGCAGCCTCTCCCTCAGCCTCCTGCCTCGGAGATGCCTTAGATAGAGGATGGGGAGGCAAGAAGTAGGATTATTTTACTTTCTCCCATGTACCAGAATGAAATGGTCTGTTTGGAGAACTTTCAAAGCAAGCTTTTCTGAGCAGTGACGGAGAAATACTGGAATAACTGATTGAAAGGATGCTCCTTTTTGCTACAGTTTCTGGTTTTGTGCACTAATCCAGCCTGTGCTGCCAGGAGCAGATGTTCAGGAACGTGTTTTCCCTTTCGTACTTGCTCTTTCTTTTTTTCTTTTGCTTCCCTTGCCTATCCTCCTTTCATCTGTCTCTCCCAAATTATTGGAGGGTGTTTGAGGAGACAGTTTCCCTAAAAATCAGAGGGGTTTTTTTGTGTTGTGCAGCAGCATCTCATGGGTGGCTACAGTTTGCCAGCCCTGCTGGCAGGGCTAGAATACAGATGAGACTTCTCATCTAACCATTTGCAGGACAGGGGTGCCCAGCTCCAGGCAGAGACCCAGCCAGAGCTTGACGTCCATCTAAAAGCTGACTTCCCCGACCCAAACGAGCCGCCTCACTAGGCTTTAGCATGTGATCTCTCACAAATTCCCGAGGTGCTCATAGCAACAGACGACCTTGCTTGCATATCCCACCTCCTCCTGACCTCCTCATCGTGGGAAGCGTGTTGCCTGCTCGCTTTGAAGGACAGGCCTTTCTTCGTGTACCTGTGCAAATAAACAGCATCCACGTCTATTTAGAAACTGCTCATCTGCCTGCGAGTGCCGTTAGAGGGAACCTGTCCCCTTCAGGCGTGTTGGCTGGATGGGTTTCCTCCTCCTCTGGCTGAAAGGGACTTTTCCCTTTGTCTCTCCCCTAGATAGCCAAAGACGTGAAGCAGTTCTACGACCAAGCATTTCAACAAGCGCTTATGGCAGAATCGGACGCGAACAACGCCAAGGCTGTAGTGAAGACCTTTCATGAAACGGTGAGACGCTGGCGGTCTTGCTGCCCGCTCTGCTCAGGCTACGTGCGATTGGCCAAAGCAACCTCTGCTGGGTAGAGTCTGTTAATGCTGGTGGGTTTTTTTCACCTTTTTTTCATGTAGCTGGACTGCTGTGGCCCCGATAGCGCAATAGGAGATATGACTCTCCTGTGGAAAGAAAACCTCTGCCCAAGGAAGGACAGCTTGCTGAAAAGCTTTATTGAGGTAGGCACGGCTGCTCCACCCAGCGCAGCTCCCGTGAGGAGACTTGGCTGCCGAGGAAACTTGGGAATTAGATAAAGGGTAAAGATTTCGTTTATTCAGGAGTGGCGCTGAGGGATGTTGGAGGTTCCTTTGCTGTTCCTGCTTGAGGGGGCTGACGGGTGCAGAGGGATGAAGTCTGGTGGGAAATCCTAGAGCCAGGATGCAGAAATGCGAGCGGGACTGGAGGGGAAGCAGACCTGATAGTGTGGGTGCTGGGGTGGGCAGGCTCCCTGATGGACGTGCTTCTCTGCTTCAGAACACCAGCTGCCATCAGAAAATCGATGAGCTCTTCTCCGGGAAGCTGTATCTGATCGGTATCGCTGCCATCGTGGTCGCCGTGATCATGGTAAGTGTGACTGCCGGCAGGTTCGTCGTACCCCTGGGGAGGGTCGGGATGTTCAGGCGAGCACCCGGTTAAACAGCAGCACCTACAGCCCCATCCAGGAGGAGAGGGAGCACCGTCCAGCCTTTTTTTACCGTTCTTTTCTCGGGCTGCGGTGTTTCATGCTGGGGTCTGTGGCAGGAACAGATTCGATCTCTTTGCCATGGTGGGTTTGCTCCCCAGCGAGGGACTGGAGGGCGTTGGGACAGTGATGCTGGAGGGATCTCAAAGGGTTTTCTGCATAGCAGGAGAGCTGGGAGGTTTGCAGGGTACCCCAGGGAGGGGAGAACATCTTCTCTCAAATTGGCCAACTCTTAAAAGAAAACAGCGGTGAAGACGTGGCATCTCTGCCCTTATCGCTGGCGCGAGAGTGTTTATGTGGAGTGAGGGGCCCTCGGGATGGAGGGGAGCTCCTGCATTGTACCAGTCAGTGCTTCAGCGGTGCCCCCGTGTCTCCCGACAGATCTTCGAAATGATCCTGAGCATGGTGCTGTGCTGTGGCATAAGGAACAGCTCCGTCTACTGAGCCGTGAGAGCCGGGGAGGGGAAGGGGGGAGCAGGGCGGACGGCGCTAGACGGGGCCCCAAGTGCCACCAAGTGACCAGGAGACATTTCAACAAAAGAGAAAGAAAACTATGTATATAAATACTTCCAATATTACCATACAGTACTTACCATTTTTTATTTTGAAGTATTTTTTTTTAAATAAATAAAACTTTCCCGTATCCTTGTGGCTGAGTTAGTTACACATCAGTGTTGTGTGATGGGGAAGGCTGCTGTAGCAGGAGATCGAGTCCTTCCTCCCCCTTCCCCACCCCCCGTAACTCAGATATGAGGGTGGAAGAGGAGCAGAGGAGAAGGCTGAAGCCTGTTAGTAGAAAACTTTTTGCCTTGGTTTTTATTCTCTTTTTCAACACTGACTTTTTATATATATATATATATATGTGTGTGTGTGTAATTGGATGCTGAAGCAGTATTTAGCATTTTTGTTCATTTGTACTCATCTTTGCTACCATCACCCCAACTCCCTGGGAGAGAGGATCAGAGAGGATCCCGGGGGAAGCACCGACCTGTTGCTCCTCTCTGGCCCGTTTGCATCATTAGGTCAGTCCTTAAGTCATGCTTAATTTTTTAAAATTTTTTTTTTGACTGTCTGAAGCACGGGGATGTTTTTGGCTCTTTGGTTTTGTGGGCTTTTTTTTTTTCTTGGGGCTATAACTTTTTTAATTGGCTCATTTGCATTTGTTTCATTGAAGGGTCAGTGGCCAGGGCTGAATTTTTAGTCACAGGTTTTTAAATATAGCAAACTCAAAATTAAGTCACTTTTTTTTTTAACCTCCTTCAATGTTTCTTTATAGAGATGTTTTTGGAGAGAGTCTAGGTCTGTACTAAGTTTCCACTGTTAAGCTAATTCTTGTATACAAATGATATTGGAAAAAAAGAAAACTTTTTATTTAAAAAAAAGTCCTTAACCTTAGAAATCCTGAATTTCTATATCGCAGGATGACAAGTGGAGGTTCTCAGCCACAGGCATACATGTTTTAAGATTTCCTCTTTGCATCACTCTCTTGTTCAATTCAATTTTCCCGACTTAGAGTGTATCATCACACACTGTAGCATCGCTGGGAAATTGCCAAAACCTCATTTTGCAACAAATAAACAAAAGTAAAGTGTGTTTTTAAGACTTTCCAGTTACATCAACGGCAGGAGATCAGCTTATCGAAGCAAGGGAACCCAGGATTTTAGATGGCACCAGTTGAAACACTTTCTTGTGACCTGCTAAGCTTTGGCTGCCAATTGGACGTGTGTGGCTCCTGTCGCGTGCCACTCCGTTACCGTGTAGATAGAGGGGGAGAGTGACCCAGGAGCCATGTAATAAAATCAGAGGGTCTCTAAAAAGATGATCTATATGTATAGTTCTATAGATTATATATTTTTAAGCAAAGCCTTTTCCTTAGCTGCACAGGCACTTGAGCTGGAAATGATAGTGTCTCTCAGCTCGTTGCCACCTCCTGGAAGCAGGCAAGGGGAGGAGTTGAAACAAGTGATCACCTTCCCCACTTCAGGAATATTTCTGTTTCTTAAGAGTATTTCAGTCTCCCCCGTCATTGCAAGGAAGAGCTTCAAGTGGGATAGGGAGGGAGGCCTGTGAGCATTTTAAACTTGGTACCTTGTCCACACAGGACAGAAAATTCCTGCACTGGGGCAAACTGATCCGTTTGGAGATTTTTTCACTTTCCCCTTTCCTCTTCCTGCCTTTTAGTATATAGGGCCTTTAAAAAATATATAGGTAAATATATATATATATATCTATCTCTCAAGTTGTGCTGGGTTAAGAGGAGGAAGTGCTTCAACAGAACTTTGGGTTGAGGGGGTTGGAGGAGAAAAGATTCAGCCTTAGAATTAGCCTTAAAGCGACACTGCCCTGAATGTCCACGTTGTGCACGCGGAGGGTGAGACGAGGTGTTGCAGTAGGTCACCCCTTCCCCTGCTCCCCAGCGTCGCTCCTTCGGCTCATCGGCTCTGTTACGTGGCTCTACGTGTACGCGTCAGCCCAGCATGTGTGTTTACATGGCTGTGCGTCGGGATTGTCAGCATACAGAATGGATGTGTAACTCGCCGCCTTTTTTTTTTGTTGACTGTTGATAAATGTGTATAAATATGCTATTAAGCATTTCAGTTCTCTTTTCTTTCCTTATACCGTTTTTGGGAGGTTTTTTATATATTGTTCAGCATTCAGTTGATGCTGTGTGTGTAGCCAGAGCTCTGTTTGAGGACGGACTGGGTCTCGATGCGTGTCCCTGGACATTTAGGGGTCTGGGTTGTCCCAGGCAGGAGCGACTGGGAGAGAGCAGTGCTTGGAGAGGGAGGCTGAGAGCTGTGGGAG
>NW_009737522.1:5858-6787 GCF_000703405.1 Apaloderma vittatum | reverse complement strand
TTGCTCGTTTCGGAGGTTGCTGGTCCCTATGGGGACCTGGACCTGCGGCTGCTGTGGGGTGGGAGCAGGCAGTGGCTGTGGGAGGGGGCAGAAGGAGTTTTGGAGAGGGTGAGGCTTTCTTTAGAGTTACTAGCTGAGAGTCCTCGTGTCTGATGGAACGGTCGGCAGCTGTAGCAGGAGGGGTCAGCCCCAGGAGAAAGGGGACAGAGAGGAACTGTCGTGCTTAAGAATAGTGAAGTGGCTGAGAAATGCTCACGGAAAAAAAAAACCCGAAACCTCCTCCTCTAGTCTGGCTTCCTGTGAAGCTGGACCTGAGTTTAAAACAATCTAGAAGAGGGAGCTGAGGGGACTCACCCTGTTGCAGGCACTCAGGATCCCAAAGCGACTGACTGGGCTCTGCTGCCAGCTGGTCGGTCCCAAAGCTGGCTGAGGTGAAGGGGAAAAAAACATGAGGTAGGATCCCCGTCCTGCTCCCCTCCGCACCCCCAAAAACCAACCTAAGGATGAAATCGTGGGCTGTAAACACAACCCCCTCCCTCTCCAGGGAAGCATCCTTCTGGAGCTAGTGACAGCCGAGAAAATGTCTGAGAGCTGAGGTGAGGAGGAGGAGAGAGGCTGGTGGGGAAGAGGAGAGTCCACTCCCTGGGTCTAAGTTCAAAGACCCCACGGAAAGGTCAAACAGAGCTGCTGACAGCTTAACTGAATGCTCATGATACTTTTCATACTGTGGAGCATGCCACAAAAGCAGTGTGTTTAACTTCTTTCTGCCTTTTTATTTGGTTTTTTTTTTTAATTTTATTTTAAAGAAACGAACCGAAAATCAATTTAATAAACATTTCTCGTAATGTGCATAGTGTGATGAACCGCTGCAGTTTTACAACCAGTTAACCTTAACACCGGGATGCTTTGTGAACCAGGCTTTCAACAGC
>NW_009737522.1:1610-5366 GCF_000703405.1 Apaloderma vittatum | reverse complement strand
CAGCCGTCACCCAGGCCGGTACGGAGAAGGAGGGAACGCCGGGCAAGAGAGAGCAATGTTCAGCCGCCGCGAAGAAAAGGCAAGCCCCCGCTCCTCGTGGTTGCGCCCGTGCTTACGAGATCATGCCCATCTGTTGTTCTTTCACTTGTTTACCTGAATGTTAACGGAGTCGGACATAATGACTTCTGGAAAGAAAAAAAAAAAGTTATATTTAAAAAAAATAAAAAAGAAACAAAGCAAAACGTCTTGTTGGTGGGTTTTTAATGATGCGTTGTCAGATCTTGTTTCTTTCTACCACGTATGGATTTCTGCCGCGTCTTCCAAGGGAACAGGCTCATCTTGTTCTTGTGTTCAAGCAAACTTGGGGCTGCAGGGAATGCAGTCCTTAGCTGACCCTTTAGGTGGTTTCCCGTGAATGCGATGCTCTTCGCTCTGTGCCTTAAAACAGCTGGATTGTGGTGCTGTGGTGTTGTTCCAGATGGGGATGAAATTATTGCTGCCTCTCGAGCTGGGATTAAGCTGATGTGAGTCGCTGTGGGACTCAGGCTGGCATTCAGCAAACGAACCGGCAAAGCACAGCGAGTATTTGGCACTCGGGGCGTGTGCCTTGGGATCTCAAACCTCCGCTGGCTTAAATGCGTTGTCTCTTCTTGCACCTCAGGGCTGAAGCGCTCAGGACAGATGAGTTGTAGGTGATGCTTGAGCTGAGGTGCTGGGAGAGGACTGGGTAAACCAGGCCCCTTTAACATACTGTTAAGTGAAAACGTGGGTTATTCTTGGAAAACAGCGGTCCTGCTCTGTCAGAGCATGTGAGGCCGCAGGGATAAAGCACCATGAGGGGAAGGGGTGGGCAGAACGCCTGCAGCCGCTTGTTCTCACGTTGTGCCAACAGCCCTGGCTTAGACTTCTCTTAAACTTTTTTCTCCAGGGGTCTGCAGGACTCGGAAAGGTCACTGGAGACCTTACTGCAGACTTGTGATTCCTGGGGATTGTAGAACTGCAGAACTATAGGAGGGCCTGGGTTGGAAGGGACCTCAGAGACCATCTAATCCAACCCCTCTGCCATGGGCAGGGACGCCTCTCAGCTAGACCAAGTTGCTCAAGGATGTCACTGTAGAATTATTGTATTTTTTTATGTGAGACAAGAATACAGACATGAATTTTTCTAAGCTAGACCACGCTGGGATTTTTTTTTTCCAGTGGTGTTCCTTTCCTTCTCCCTCCCACACTGTTTTCTTGACTGTTTCTAACAGTTTTGGAGGTATTTTTTGCCCTGGCAAGCTCTATTCCATAAGCCTCTTCTGGGCTGTTTGTGCTCTAAGTAGCAACGTGCCTAATTGTTTCCTACAAAGACAGCTGCAACTACCATGTACAAATTGCTTATGTCCAGTCCCTCGTAAGAGGCTGTCTAAACCCAAGCTTTGCAGTATTCCCAAAGGAAGGGGGGGAAAAAAACCCAGCCAGCTCTCCCAGACAAGAGCTGTTTCTGGCAGAGGTTTCTGTAGAGGAAAGTGTCCTGGCTGCTGGATCCTCGCCGCCCCCTCCCGCTCTGCCTGCCAGCTCTGCTCGCCAGGCTCGGTGATGAAGGATGTGTTAGATAGCGGCTGCGCTCCCATTCCCGCTCCGAAGCGTCCTTTGCTCCCTTCCAGTTGGGGAAGAGGAGGGCAAGGTTAGGGGGGCTGCGGGGCAAGCTGCTAACAACAGAGGTGGCTGTTCTGCAGAAAAAAACAGGAAAAAAAGAGGTGAGTATTTTAACAGCCTCTTTCACCGGCTGGGTAGCCGTGGCTGTGCCAGAGAGAAGGTAAGAGTGGAAATATGGCCCCCAGCGAGGGAACATCTGCCCTCGGCGAGTACTGAAGGGGAGAGGAAAATCATTAACTACCTGCCCGGCTCTTGATCAAGTGTTAAAGGCAAAGGCTGGGAACGCCAGACCCCACAGGTCCGGCGCCGTGCAGCTGACCTAGAGGCGCGGCGTTAATCCGTGTTATTTTTGTCTGAGCGCTCCTCTCGGTTTCAGCCCCGGAGCCCGAGGGTTGCAGAAGCGTGGGTGTTGGGTGCGAGCTCTCCAGCCAACCTCTGCCCTTTGTCTGACACAGGCGGCCCTGATGGTTTCACTTCAGAGCTCAGGGACCCAGAGCAAACAGAAAACACCTCCCAGACGCTAAAACCACTGCAGAACTGAAACCCACATTGTTTTCACACTTGCAGATACATCAGCTTTGCAGCCAGGCATGCTAGCCTGGCATTTCTCACTGGGTTTAGATGACCCAGGTCAAGTGCCAGGGGTAGCAAGTAACATTTCTACTTAGAGTTTACTCACACCTTTTCCTTAAAAAGAGGTGTTTCTTGGCCCCGCTTTGCTAGGGCATTCCCTCTTGTTAGAACACAGCTGTGCCAAGTACCGGAGAGGTGCTGGTGTCAGGGCAGGCGAGGTGGCAAACGCACAACTCCCGCCTGCTGGCTGGGAGTAAACCAGAAAGATTTCCTCCAGCAAGGGTTAGCGGTGGTAAACGCAAAGCCCTGTGCTGGCCACAAAGCTGCGGTGGGTAGAGAAGCTCCTACAGGTCATGTTCTAACAAGAAGTCTGGGGAGTTTTACGGTTTTGTGGGTTTGGGTAATGTCAAACCCTTCAGCTGGTTCCAATGATGTCTTTCAGCCCTTCGCTACTGCTGGTAGCATCAGGCCAATGAGAGGAAAGGATGAAAAATATAATTAGGAGATTTTTTTTTCAGTACAAGTATTCTGTAGCCCCCCAACTGGTTTTGTTTCTTTTTAAAATTACACATAATTGCTGAGAGTGTTAATTTTGCTGTTAAATGACTTCAGTTCCCTCCCACGCATGCAGCGTCTCTGACAGAGGAGGGGTTGCAGGTTCTCGGTGCGTGTCCTCTCCAGGCTGGCAGCAACATCGTTATTGTGAATAATGCAGTTGATAAAGATCTCCACAGCCTGCCTGCATTAAAACTCCCTCCATAGGAAGTCGTTTTATGTAGTTAGCTCAGGGGAGAAAAGCACCAACACTGGGTAAACAGCACTGGAATAAATCCAACCTGCTCGCAGGTGAGCCAGGACCAAACGAAAGTGCAAAGCCAACCAGGTTCAGTGAAGCTGGGTACAGAAGTGCTGAATCCTGGAATTCCCCCACAGGGGATTTTGGGTGGCTTGTAGGCTTTTCTTCCTGCAAATGGGAGGGGTTAACTTGACTTATTTCCTTCAGCCTGTACCCTTCTGGCTTGGTGTGAAGGCCTTCTCCCAGCCCAGAAGGACGTGGTGGTCGCTACCGTGCTTTGACTTTTCGCCTGCAGGAGAAGACTCCTTCTCCTTCCCGCCTTCCTCAGGAGCTCCTCCATCAGCTGGGTGCTTCCATGCTTCTTCCAGGTGTAAGAGATGGTGAAAACGCACCCGGTCTGGCTTGCAAGATCTGTGCAACTGCTGGGGAATCGCCTGCAGCCTTCTCTAGCTGTGAGGAGAGGGGCCAGCGGTCCCTGCCAGGCGCCTGCCCCAGGCTCTGAGCGCAGGGAAGAAGCAAGAGCCTGCCAGCAAGCATCGGAAACAACTTACTGGCTGGGGGACCGAACCACAGATTTATTCGCAAGAAAAGAGCAAGAGGCGCCCGGTGACGGGGCTGAGACTGGGTCTGTGTTTGCATATACCACCCCCGCGCCAGGGACGCGCTGGCTTCCCGCACATGGGGCCTTCTCTGCGAAGGAGCCGGGGACCCACGCGTGGGACGCGGGACGCTCGCTTGGATGATGT
>NW_009737522.1:1331-1589 GCF_000703405.1 Apaloderma vittatum | reverse complement strand
CCCAGCCCCTCCCCCCCTCTTTGAGCCGGTGAGGGGAAAACACTTCACCATCTGTTCATCTTCAGAGACTGACTCATTATTTTTATTTCAGCTGTCGCCAAGCAATAGCGAAAAATCCCAACACGCCAGCGCATCCACCACTGCAAACTGCCTCGTCCTCAGCCGCCAGAGAAAAAGCAGCTCATCCCCAGATCTCGCAGCGTTTGAGACTAAATCTTTGGAATAAATTGCCCAGAGACGTTGTGGCTGCCCCCAAGG
>NW_009737522.1:0-1279 GCF_000703405.1 Apaloderma vittatum | reverse complement strand
ACAGGGAGGTTGGACCAGATGATCTCTAAGGTCCCTTCCAGCCTAGGCCAGTCTAGGATTCTATAATTCTATGATTCTGCAAAGAGAGGAAGGAGGAAAAGGGTACAACGAGAGGAAGGAGGAAAAGGCTACACTCGGCTTCTGAAGGTCACCTTGGCCATTAACATACACGGCCTCCAGGCAAAACCCTAAAACTTGTAGGCTCTGGAAATAGAGGAGTGGGGCTTGTCCCATCAGGGACGTGCCACCACTTCATCCACAGCCTTTTCTCACCTGCTCCTTACCACCCGCACACCTGGCGTGTCCCCACACCCCTGACAGCGTCACCCAGTGTGTCCCCACACCCCCGACAGCGTCACCCAGTGCTGGAACCTTCCCCCAGGGTTCCCTCTTGGCTCTCTGCCTCCTCCTATCCCTTCCTGCTCGCCTGGTGTTTTCTTTTCTTCCTCCCTCCAGCTGGGAACCCACCCGGCTGCCTGCGACCATACAGCCATATATGTATACATTTAAAAAACCAAAAAACAACAAAAAAAAGGATTGCCAAATGGGGAAACGCCTCTTGAGTTTTAAAAAGTACACCCTGGCTCCAGCCAGATGGAAGATGTTTTGTGCTCAGCCCGCCATTGCTGCCAAATATGTTCCAAACACAGCCCTGGTCTCATAAATTACCATAGTTAGCAATGCTCCAGCAGGCAAAAGTACGTATTTAAAAAAAAAAAACCCAACCAACAATGCAAATAAAGTGGCTGCTGTTTATGTTTCGGGTGCCTCAGCAGGGCATCCAGCAAAAAAGCGTCCTTGACCACGGCCAGGTTGGGGTGACAAGGGGCAAAGGAAAATAAAATCCCTGTAAAATCAGAGAAATTTGGGTTATGTGGCAATTTCTTCTTTTAGGGCAGCGCCCTTTGTAGTGTTAATTAATGAAACGAAGGGGCCCGGCGAGGGAGCAGGACCAGGGTGTGGGCACAGCCTTTGTTTTTTATTTTTCTTAACATAGGGCAAAGAAGCCAAATGGTGAAGCCACATGGGAAATGTGTTTTCCAACTGTGAATTTAAACTTTTTGCTGAAATAAGGGGGAAAAAAAAAAATCAGGCATCCTCGGCCAACACCAATAAAACATTTTCAGCGTTTCACTTCTTGACGCACATGCAGAAAACATTCTGCTGGGGTGGAAGATGGAAAGTTAATTTTATTTTCTTTTTTTGATGGATTGTGGTTTTATGCCTCAAGTGACTTGGGGTTTTCTGGTTAGAAAACGAATGCAAAAAAAAAAAAAAA
>NW_009737521.1:0-1070 GCF_000703405.1 Apaloderma vittatum | reverse complement strand
CCCTCCCCCGGGCGAGCAGCCGGGGATGTATGGGCCTCTTTCTCCCTGCAAGTCAATGTGTCTTTTTGTTGCGCTGCTGGGTTTTGATGCCTGCGAGCAGGAAGAGACAATACGTCGCATTGTTCCTTTTCAGCAACATCTGACGGGCCCAGGCAGAGAGAGGCCAGTGTGTGCAGGGGCCATGGGGGAAGGGACGGGGATGGACTGGACGGACAGGCAGGGAAGACGCAGGGACGCTCAGGCCAGGTCTGGCTTCTGCCTACCTGCATGAAGGGCTGGAGGGATGGGGAGCTGGGGGCAGATGCAGGAGTTATCTTCTGGTACCCAAACAGCCTGGAAAAACAGCCCTGAGAGATGAAACCTATTAAATTTAAAGCCTCATGAGGAACCTGTGAGTGTCCACACCATTAACCTGTTCATCTCTGCTCCCTCTACCCGCAGGTCCCAGCTGATTTGACCAGGGGGCTGCGGAGCCCAGGGTACCTGTCACCCTCCGTTAATCCTGAGGTGCCAGGAAAACCCTCTCCTTGGAATCCCACAGAGGTGGGATGGAGCAGGGGCTCAGTCCCTGCTGGGGTGGGCTGCGAGGGGGGCAGCCGGGAGCGGAGCTGGGAATCACGGCAGCGCTGGGGGAGCGGAGCTGGTAATCACGGCAGCGCTGGGATTGTCTGCAACTTTCCATCAGAAATCCCCTCCTGCCCTTATCCCCTGCTGTCCCCAGCCTGGATTGCTTAATTGCCAGGAACAGAATTCCCCTCGCCTGAGAGCAAAACCGAAAGTGTCCCTGGGGCCACAGCACCCGTGGGCTGGGTGGAGTGGGAGCCCAGAGGCCAGCAGAGCCCAGAGACCCTGGTGATGGGCTCCGGAGGGTGCTGCTCTGTGCCCCAGCCTGGTGTCGAGGTTACTGGGGAGCACTTTGCCTCCCAAGGGTCCCAGTCTCTGCCTCCCAGCAGCTGGTGGGTGGGCACAAGGAGGTTTTTTGCACCCCCCTGAGGCAGGCACCGCTCACCCCCCATCTCCCCAGGCTGGCAAACCTCCTGCAGTTTTTGGGATCGGTGGTCCCTTGCCAG
>NW_009737520.1:0-2350 GCF_000703405.1 Apaloderma vittatum | reverse complement strand
AAATAAAAATATTAAAAATTAATTATAATAAAAGTTTCACTTGTTGGTACTCAGTGCAGTAAAGAAAAACAGATGAAGGCATAGCCAATCTCCTTAGTCCAGAAAAATTATAGTCTGGAATTGAGGCTATCATTCATGTCTGTAACTAGAATTTCACTTGCTTCAGTAGAAAATATATGAAATTATTATGCACATGATTCCTAGGATACAGAGTAAAAGATGTCCCTGCTCACTGTGGGGGGATTGGACTAGATGACCTTTAAAGGTCCCTTCCAGGCCAGTGCATTTATGTTTCTGTGATTTTATAAGGTTAGTTTTGCAAAAAATGATGTATGTAACTTAAGGAATATTTATCTATTTTTGCAATCATGTTGCGTTAATACATGTGTATTTTTATGTGACAGTTGATCCTTGTAAAGTTTTCATTCTTAAATGTCAGGTACAGTATTGGGAAGAATAACAGAGAAGAAGAAAAGTAAATCAAGTTTGCATTATAACTCGTGTAAGAACAAGAAGTGAATAATAAGTTATTATATCCCATGAATTAGTCTAGATGAGCAGTAAATTATTCTAATAAAATTTCCAATTGGCTGCATTTATTATCTGCGATTATTAGAAGCACAATGATGTTGAAAAACTTATCCTTTGTTAGCTTAACTTACTTTCTGATTTATTATGATCTTTTAAGTGCCATTGCTGTTAACTATTTCATCTCCAAGAAATTTCAACCTGTATAATAATTATGCTCTGGGTTTTGACTTGTACTGTAATATAGTGCTTAAGCCACTATTCATCATATTTGAGAACCTGTGGCAAGCAGGTGAAGTTCCTGTCGACTGTGAAAGGAGAAACATAACCCTCATTTTTAAAAAGGGCAAAAAGAAAAACTATAGACCGAGTCAGCTTCACCTCTGTGCCAGGCACGATCATGGAGCAGATCCTCTTGGAAACTATGCTAAGGTGAATGGAAAATAAGGAAGTGTTTGGTGACAGCCAACATGGATTCACTAAGGGCAAATCATGCCTTACAAATTTGGTGGTCTTCTATGATGAGGCTATAGCATCAGTGGATAAGGGAAGAGAAACTGATGTTATCTACCTGTACTTTTGTGAAGCATTTGACACTGTCCTGCACAACATCCTTGTCTCTAAATTGGAGAGATACGGGTTTGATGGATGGACTGCTTGGTGAATAAGGAATTGATGGGATGGCTGCATTCCAAGAGCTGTGGAGAATGATTCGGTATCTGACTGGAGAACAACGATGAGTTGTGTTCTTCAGGGGTCAGTACTGGGAACAATGCTGTTTAACATCACATATTAAAAGTGTTGAAATTTATCAGAGGTTCCTCTGAGAGGATAACATTTTGCAGATTTTTAATAAGTACATTATTTTAACCAGTTAATTTAGACACACTAAAACAACAAATAATGTAAATATATAATTTTATTCTTTCGGGGAAAGTGGAAAAATACTTCTGAAATTTTCTTCCTTTCTCTTAAATTGAATTTCACAGATAACAGATAGTTATACCATAGAGATTAAAAATGTCTTTCCTGCACCAAAAAAAACCACCACAAAAGACTAGTGAAATTTTAGTTCATAACTGTTTTCATTGGTGAATCATATGTTCGTTCACTGCAATAACCTTCATAAATTAATAAGGATAATCTAGATACCCTCAGGGTAGAAAAGGTTCACCTTTATTCCCTCTCCCATTTTCTTGCTGTTGTGCTTAGATTATGTGAGGAATGGAGGTGAGAGTGTGGCTGCAACTCTGCTCAACACCATGCTGCTTCACTCAAGCAGCCCTCCATTTCATCCAGGTTTGATTTTGCCATGTAGTACAGGCCGTAATCCCTACATTGAGAAGTTTCTTCTCTTCTAAATCATACTTGGGCTGCATCTGGCCTGAATATATTTTTCTTAGTACAGATATTTCCAGAAATTTTTTAATCTTAAAAGTTTTCCCTTCTAAACAGTTAAACCTGGAGAGATTAGCAGTTTGTCTGAAAGAACTCCCCCACTGAGTACCCAGAATAATTCATAAACCAGAATATTCAAGTAAATTAGAAGGAAATCCATGACTGATATCCACTGTCATGAAACAGTAGCAGAAAGGAAACTTTTTTAGTCTTGAAGTTCACAGATCACTTAGTGCTGTGTCAAAATGAATTGTTAGAACTTCATCCTGTAGTAGATACTCAGATAGTGCAAATGGCTTTGCAACAATATAAAGTACTAATGTACTGAGCAAAAAGTTCATTTATAAGGCACAACGATGCAGCAAGTGTAATTACAGCTACTCGATGGATATCAAGCTGTCTTGGGTTACAATATGTAACCAAA
>NW_009737519.1:6908-9104 GCF_000703405.1 Apaloderma vittatum | reverse complement strand
TGGGGGAGCGGAGGTGAGAAACGGGCTCCAACTTCGCTGGAGTTGTGGGTGGACAACAGTCTCTACTTCCGTAAGGTCTCCTCCTGCCCCTTCCCGGCCCCCACGGTGCAGTGCAGCCAGCGCACCTTTCGGCTTGTCGGCAATCCTGCCATGAATTTCTGAATAAATTCAGCATTCTTTGGGTGAGCATCCGTTGCTAACCCAGCCAGGGCGCTGGCACTGTCTGTGTAAAGCAAGAGACATCCCTGCCTACGGAGTGGAGGCATGATAGCAAGAGCCGTGTGTGCCCTGAAAAGGAGTGAATAGATTATAATGTAAACCTCTCTTCCTTAGAAACTTTTGGGGAAGAAGAGCATGGAAAACATTAAACATCCTCCTCCTTCCAAAATCTTTCACAGCTTCCCCAATCCCAAAGGAAACTGAAGGGACAAAAGGCTGATCCGTATATAATATCGTAAATGTTTGGGTTTGCTGCTAAAACCTGTTAGGAAAGTGTATTGCTGTGATACTCAAAAGTGCCTTAACAAATAAGCCTACTGCATACTCAGTTCGTTAATTAGAATACATGTCTTTCCACTAGCTAAATATTAATTACCATATTAAAATGTCGTTAATCATCAGCGCAGCAGAATCTTGGTTGTAAATTTGGACTTAGCTAATAAGAGACAGAGGAGAACCTGTGGTTTTTATAGCTGTTGGGAGTGAAATGCAAGTGGGCCGCAATGTTTTTTTAAATGATAATGTCCACATTCGTTTGAATACTTTGGCAAATGCTTAAAAATGCAGGACTATGTTACTGCTTTGTCAGCAAAGCTGCAATATTTGTTTCTGGAGCTGCTGGTCAGGTGTTGTGGTAAGCTATGGCTCTCCTCACACCAGACTGTGACAGCAGGAGGACTGTGGTGGCATGTGAATCTGAAATGTTTGCAAGGATTTGCCAAAAAATGTCTGAGAAACAAAGCTTTAGGGATCGTGTGTTATATACTCCTACTAAATTTATATCCATTGTTGTTGGGAGAGGTCAAAACAGTAGATTAAGTGATATAAAAATCTTATTGTCAATTCTTAGAGACACGGCTATGACCTGAAAATGAAAGCATTTCCTCTTTAAAGTAATATGGTAAAACTATACATCCCAGTAGGTGGCAGCTAGCTGGAACTGGGTTAACTTTTATTATGATAACAGCACATAAAAATAAGATCTGAGGGAAACAGCACCTGGTATAATAAGGTAATCAGAATCACATATCTCCCCTTTCAAAGTGAAACATTAGGTACTCACCATTTATACCGGACATACCTAAAAATTTAGTAGGCTTTCATTACCCAGAAAAGATTTAAAGGCCTCAGATTGTCTATTCTTCTTTCCCTGTCTATAGCTGGGTTACTATTTTTCATATCAGCTTCACTTGAACATTATCCTTGTGTATTAAAGATGCATTACTACCATGTCTACAACAGATGACCAAAACATAAACCAAATCAAAATGTCTAAGGAACTGCAGATTTCCCAGTTGCTGATCACTGAAGTGTGGAGGGCAGTTTCATACAGACTTTAATCTGAAAAGAACCATGTAACAGTGGTGACAAGTCCCCCGAACACTAGACCAGTTTCTGCAGTATAGCAGTGTATTAGTGATTTTTAACCTTTGAACTGTCTCACAGGAAAGGAAATATAAAAGGCATTCAGAACATCTACCTCCTATCATATCGAAATCATTCTGGAGGGTAGACAAAAGTATCTTTTTAAAAGTTACTCATCCTTTTCCCTCCCTCTGGTGAAGAAAAAGTGAAGCTAAAGTCCAATTAACAAAAAAGGAGTCTAGGGTGCTGCAGTCTGAGGCTTTAAGTAATTGTGCAGTCTATAACTAATTGTCAGTCCCCAGACATGTAGTGAGTTCTAAGCACCTGATGTCTTGCATGATTTACTTTTTGATAAGGAGCTGATATTCTTGAGAAAATAATTCTGGATTAACTACGATTTTCCTTCAAGGTGGGAATAAGGGTTTGAAAAGCAGGGGGAGGGCTGTTAGCGCAGAACATCAGGCAATGTGTGATAGCAGACGAGCAGCAGAGCTGTGCCCCTTCCGAACCCCTAAAATGCCATCGAATAGCTGGCCAGCTCACATAATCGAACGTCTCACGTATATGTCTCCAAAGAAGCCGATAATGGATTTTAATTTCCTGGCCGTGCTG
>NW_009737519.1:0-6898 GCF_000703405.1 Apaloderma vittatum | reverse complement strand
TGTAGCGGCTGGGAGAGGGAAGGTGTTTCAGGCGTTTTGCCACCTGAGGCGGCCGCTGGCACCCGTGCGGCGGCTGGAGCGTTCTCCATGGTGCTGAAGAGCCGCCCCGGGAGCTGTCCGCGGTGCCGGGGCCGCGGGCGCAGAGGGGAACGGTGCTGGGCTCCGGGCTCGGGGATGCGGCTATCGGCTGCAGTGGAGGCAGCTGGATGCTTAAGTGTAAAAAGGAATTAATCGCAAGTTGGTTTATGATACCGGTTATAGGGGCCTCGGTGAATTGGGCTTAGGTGATGGTTAGATGTTTGGGTTTTTTTTCAAGAGACCATAGAAAACCAGGCTGACAACAGAAGCCACTTTGCCAAAAGTTTACGTCTTGTCTAATGTACCTAATAGACACGAATATCATATTTACAAAACTGCTCACCAAAAGTAAATTACAGTTAAAAAAAAATAAAATCCCTTTAGATGGGAAGCTGCATCTGAGGTTTCACAACTCAAAAAGTACATAAAGATGCCTAATATCCTTTATTTCAGCAACACCAGGAGAAAGATGAGCGAGGCAAAGAACGTTCACAGTATGAACGTGGGTTGGTTTTATTTCTCCTCGGACTCAGCTATAATAGGAACAAGTAGCAAGAGAAAATAGAGGAAAAAGCATCTCTCTGCATTTTACACGGAGACATTCTAAGTGTGAACTGAAGGAGTCGCTAGATATCCTTGCTTTTAACACTAGGTGCTCTTTTTAAAGTGCTCCAATAGTCAAACCATCTGATTGAATTCCCTGCTAGACTGCAGAACTAGCCATTCATGATACTTATTTTTGACACTGCAGTTATGCCTCCATCTTAAAGAAAAAAAAATCAATGATGTTTAATAATCCCTCGCAAAATATACATTTCTTTTCATCAGCATTTTACAGTGGTTTAAGTAAATGTGTGCAGAGGAAATCAGTAAGCCATAATGAGAAAAAGTTATTGTGAATTGATAATACTCTTAGGGATACAGAGCACAACACTGCAGGTTATAATTTAAATGCTGCTGTTACTTACCTACATGTCTACAATACATAGATGTTATTTAAAGAGTAAACTGCAACTCACCTCCGCCATGCTCTACTTCTGATAGATTCCACAGCGTGTGCTCATTATCTTGGCATCATCGGTGTTTATTTCTGTAAAGTCAGATTTATTCTGTGTCCATCTGCATGTATATGTGGGGGAAGTCTCTCAGTTATATTTCCTTTAGTAATAAAATGCAGAGAGAGAGAGATAAAGAAGACAAAAGATGTCTGTAGGCAGGATGTAGAATAAAATGAATTCATTTTCCTGGTGGGGAATCTAGGAATTATCTTTTTATGTTTGTAGAAAAGCTTAAGTAGGTTCAGCAACAGCTTCACTTAGATTGCAAAGTCTGACAGTCCTTGATCAATGTGTTTTAATGGATACAGGCATACAACTAATTGTATTTCCAAAGAAAATCTGAAGTAGTCCACAGGATGAGTTTATCTGCTTTGGAACGCCTGGCCAAAAGACAAAAATCTGTGGCTGCATTTGCAGATATAAACTCACTATCCTATTATCAAACTGGCAAGTGCTATTGTTCTCACTGAGAACTGCGAAATGACAGACTACATAGATCTCTCAGCACAGAGAGCAATATTTCAATAATACTAGAATGAAAACAGAGTGCAAAACAAGAGAGTGGCAAAATAAAGTACAAAACGTGAACTAGTATATTCTCAAGTTACTGTCTTTTAAGCAACATTGCAATTTCAAGCAAGGTGAGTGAAACGAGTCTGTGCATTCAACAAGGCTGTTGCCGATTCCTGTTTACTTTGCAAAAGCAGGCTGGTGCTCCGTAATCACTGGGTCCGGAGAAAGTTCCTAAGGACAATCAGTATATAAGCCATCACCTTTACCCTATTTAATGCATTAATGTGTGTAACAGTGAATGTAAATATCGTGATTTTTTTTTGTTGTTAGCCTAAACGTCACTCTGATAGGTTACCGGACTTTATTGTCAGCCTTCACTTTTACAACTCTAAAGCTAAGTGATTTCGACCCAGGCAGTCAGCTATTAAAATGCATGAATTGATTTTTACACAACCGATTCTTTTCTCCCCTGTAGCCCCCTCCCCCCGCCACAGACCCTTATAGCTATTGTTCAGAGCAACCGAAATACTAATCACAATTAGAAGCGTGTAAATAAAAACAGGCTGGGTTTTTTTCTTTTCTTCCCTCCGACAACGCTACGCGATCAGATCAGTTGCATAATAGAAATTGGGAAGGCATATGTCTGGCAGACAGCCTTAAGAAGAGAAGAGCTATCTCAATTTCTCTCACTTAATCTTGGCTTCGCGTCAGAAGCGGTGCGGCAGTGCAGTAGAACGCGAGCACGGCAAAAGCTTCGTCAGTGAAACGGCTGGCGCTCGCTGACTCTTGCTATGTGCTCGCTGACTCTCGCTATGTGCCGATACCTCAGCGTTTTCTCGAGCTGGATTACCTATTGATTTTCCTCCTTTCTTGCCTCCCAGGTTTACTCGGCTGGACATTGTGTGTGTCTGGATTTCTCAAGGATTCTCCCCGACTAACATGGATGTCCCACCATTCCTGGCAGTTGAAGGTTGCTCCTTGGCGCAGTGAATGAAGAACATGCAGGGATTGCTAATGGGTTTGGGAAGCGTAGACTGTCTCTTCTCTCTGTGACCATGCCGTGATCGTGTCTGAGGGCCATCAGTTTACGTATCCTCATTCTCACCCTACCGGGAAACCTGACGGCTTAGAAGGGGGAAGTAAGGCAGCGCGTGTGTGCATAGAAACATCATGAAGATTATTTCCCCTATTCTAACTAATTCAGTCTTCAGATGCATCACTAGACTCCTTCTTTGCTTACTGTGGATTGGATATTCTCAAGGAACCACACATGTATTAAGATTTGGTAAGATTTCCCGACACTTTTTTCATTGTGCCTTTAAGCTTGAATGTGATATACGTAGGGTTGACTCAAAAGGGGGTGCTGGGGGAGAGCTGGGACGTGCTACCGGAGTCAGGCACAGAAGTCCCTCTTTATTTTGCATCCGGAGGGATGAATTGCTGTGTGTTTTTTCTGTCGCTGCGGCTCATTGTAGCCGTAGTAACGGCACGATGATGATGATAATTATAATAACAATAGAGAGAAAAATGTCAGGCAAACGCGTTTGCCTAAGGCTCTGCGCAGCTGGAGTGGCTTCCTCTTAATGTACCTTTTTTGTTTCCATAGTAGTGGAAAGCATGGCTAATACGGTGCTTGATCAGTTAAAAATCTGTCAACTAGTTGTTAAGTTTCAGCTGCCCGTCCTTGGTCCACCCGAGCCGATCCCGTGTGGGCGCGACACTATGATTTGAGACCTTTGGACTGATTTCCCTCGGAGCGTCTGCCTGGTTGTTTGCCACTTCAGTGGCATTTAAGCTTACAGAAGATATTATTTATGTCTTAAGTGGCGGTCGTGAAAGAGCCTTTGCGCTACGTTTCCCAAACACAGCTTTTCTGTGCGAGGAAAGTTGTCTGAGTTTCTCCCCGCCCCCGCAAAGAAAAAATAAAAAAAAAAGTAAAAAAAAGTCATAGATCAGAATGGAATTTCAAGGAGAGCGGAGCCAGTTTACAGTTTAAAGACTACCCCAGCTGGACCATGAATCTAACCTTAACAGCTCTGCCTGTGCATGTGTACAAGGGAGAGCGAGGGAGAAATTCCAGACACTGCATCCCCTATAGAAGTTTCCCAGTAAGGAAGGGCAAGACGGAGGCGAAAGTTAACCCCAGGTCCTCGGGGGGCTGCGCAGCCGCGCAGCCGCACGGCCCCCTGCCCGCGCGGACACCGCAGGGGTGGCGGAGGGGACAAGCCGAAAGTTACTTCCCCAGATAAGCGGCATTCTCGTTACCCAACGGCAGCATCTCTGGAGGGAGGAACCGCGGACCTCCCGCGTTCGCGCTGGCCGCGATAAGCGGTAGCCGCCGCTACATCGTTTCTGGGAGGCACTGAAAGCTCTCGCCTTCGGCTGGGAGCAGTGCGTTGGTTTGTATCTAATCCTGTTTAAATTCCGGCCCCTTTCCCCGCGCACACATTTTTATGTGGAAAGGAAGGTGGGTAATGATTAAAAAGTCACCAGGTTTTTATGGATCTCGTGTGCTGAATTCCGAGTAGTACTTATTTTCTGTTTCCATCTGGTCTAAAGGTGGTGCTTAAGGCACGTTGCTCTTAGCAACCGTCTTCATGAATGCCTCTTCCTTTGGACATGGCTAAACGGGTCCGTATATCACTGGGAGTTTATTTTGCGTTGTCTGATCCACAACCGTGCCTGTGAAATTAGTGCTAGCGCTGTCTGTAGTCCGTCTGTCTGTCCTCCCGCCAACCGAGATTCATAACCGGTGCCGAGAGTTGGTCTCTAGAAATCTGAATTACTTTCAGGGGTAGCTATGTAAACAAACATCTCGGCCACTCCATTTAGCGAGAGTGTTAGGCTTTCCTTCTAACATTCTTTCCGAATTGTCAGTCCAGTGTACCTATAGAGATAGCCCTGAGGAGCAGCATTCTGGTAAAGATTAGAATAATAAATAAACCCGAGGCTGAAGTGTGGTGCAGCGGAACCCCGGCACCTAGTGACATGGTTGAGGATGCATGTGTTTTCAGAGGCTAACTTCCCTTCCCAACAGCCTCCTAGTCCCACAGTCGGTAAACAAGTTGTGCTCACTCCATTATTCGTGGCAGCGAAGTATGAGTCCGCTTCTGAATCACCGCATGCTTTTTCTCATCTTTCAACCCATCTCTGAGCCTCAGACGTGGGTAGGGAGCGGTTGGGTAGCTTATTTTAGTGTGGCAAATATTAGACCTAAGAGAAAACGAGGAAGGCTATTGCTCTGCTCAGCCGGGCCTGTTGCACATGTCTGATTTAGGGTGTCTGGATTTAGCCTGGTCCAGATGTGAAGTGACTGTCTCTGACCTCTGAACTCCCCAGGGGCTGACATCTCTGCCCCCGTGTAGGGCATGGCTGGGAGGAGGGAAGGAGCAGGGAGTGGGCTGTGGGGAGGCTTTGGTTATTCCTGAAAGGGGAATTCCCCGCTGCCCTCTCCGGGTTCCCGTGCTATCTGTCCTTTCTGGATGTCCTTGCGACCAGGAGAACGGAATGCCTGTGCCTTCCCGTGGAGTCCTTGCCGAGGAGAATCGAGAGCTGAGGAGATTCCCCCCAGAAAGCAGCCTGGCAGCCCCCGCACTTCTTCCTCAGCCGGCAGCGCTATGGCAACAGGGGAGAGCTTGAAGCCTGCCAGAGCTCCAGCCCCCTCATTCCTCCTGTGCAAATTAACCACCATGGATTCACATTGTCCTTCCCACGGCTCCTCTCATTGTTGGGACTAGCCAGCGTGTCCTTTCTCTCCCTCTTTCTCATTCTCAAGCTACCTTTTAGCAACCATACGGAGAAGTCGAGCCGCCTGAGTTATCTGCCAAATTCGGGGGTTATTCTTGCCTGAGCCTTATGGAGCAAACACCTCTGGAGCCTTATGTGCGATGTGTAATTCCCTCCCCAGCGGCACTCACTGAGGCATCTGGACATCCGCCTGCTGCTGGAGCAGGGCAACACACCAGGCGTCCTTCTGAGATAACACCTTGCTTCATGAGGCATTCGGCCAAGCTCCCTCCCTTGCCCTCGAAATAGGTTCCCCTAAGCAAGCCCAGGAAACTCTGCGGATGAGGCTTGTACCCACGGTATTCGAGGGTTTCAGCTGGGAACAGTCCTGAGCCATTGCTACCGATGAAAGGGCAGGTCCCAGCTTGACGAGGGAGAAAACCAGCAGCTTAGTATTGGTCTCTCCGCTGTGCTAAGTATGATGGAAATATTTTCCTTATCACTTGGCGCCGTACAAAAGCCAAAATACGTGACCGCCAGCAGATCCGTTCCGTTATCGGAAATCACGTTTCGTAGCGTTTCCGACTCACTGCTCCTATATAAGAGCAGACCCAGGGCAGCAGCTCCCTAGAAACACCGAGTAGAAGTAGACCTACAGCCCAGCCGAGCTGTCTCTCAACAACCGTCCCAACTCCCCCCCACTCCCCCGCCTCTGCCTGTACCTCCCTAGGAGCTTCCCAACCCTTTGTCCCTGTAAGTCTACATTAACAAGCCATTAAGAGCTGTTAACCATCGGAAACTGTTCACCTGGGTTTTCAGAAACACACCCCTTACCTTGCCCAAGGCAATAAGAGCCCGGGCTGTTTAGAGCTCCCCTTATCTGTTCCTAACATAGGGAATGAATGCCAGCTCTTTGAAATCTGGAACACTCTAAAATGCCCTTATTTACTTAAATTGCCCATTTTAGGCCTTGTCTCCGCTGCCGTGAGCAATTCGTCATTCTTACGGTAAAGATGTGAAGAGGGACCAGCTACAGGAAGGTGAAAACTATTTGGACATTACGTTTTCTCCTTCTCTCTCAGGTACTTAAGTGTGGTGAAAGAGTGAAGACCTCCACCTCAGGGGGCCACTGGCCTGACAAGTGTTTCCTGTTTTGTAAGATACTTTGTTTTCTCCTGCACTTTCAAAAAGAAAGGTATAGAAAATTAGAGGTCCATACCTATAGTCTCGACGTTCAGTTGCTTGGGAGTTGCCTGACTTCAGCCAAACGAGGAAAGGAACGGAATGTTGTGGCTTACAGAGAACTGTAAGGGAAGCTTGAAAGCAAAAGAAAGCCAGGAGAGAGATCGGAAAGCTTTTCAGGGACCGAAGTGACCGTTTTGAACTCCTACTAGAAACACTTTCTATTACTGAGTTGAGGGGTTTTTTTTAGTTTTGTTTTGCTTGTTTTTTTTTCTCCTAAAGATACCCACACCAAGCTTTTACGAAGTGTAGTATAATAATAATAATAATAATAATAATAA
>NW_009737518.1:0-239 GCF_000703405.1 Apaloderma vittatum | reverse complement strand
CCGGCTTTCCCGGTGTTTCTCCCCCAGGCCACTGGCCTCATGCTGGGGTGGTGGGACATCTTTAGCGAAAAAGAACAAGCAAACCTCCCTGTCGTTGGTGCATAACTTCAGAATCGTGCAGTTTCCATGCAGAATCGGCTCATTTTTGGGTGCTGGGCTTGTAGCCGGGGGGGTTTATGTGGGAAACTGGGTGGCTCTGAGCCCGGTGGGGGCCCTGGGTTGGTTTTCCACGGGGCAGA
>NW_009737517.1:0-1819 GCF_000703405.1 Apaloderma vittatum | reverse complement strand
CCCGCATCCCAGTCCTGCATCCCGCATCGTGTACCCTGCACCCCACATCCCAGTCCTGCACCACGTCCCCTGCACCCTGCACCCAACATCCCAGTCCTGCAGCCCGCGGCCCAGACCTGCTCTTGAGCATCCCAGCATCCCGTTTCATGTGCTGTGTGTCCCGCATCCCAAACCTGAACGTGCATCCCACATCCTGTGCCCTCCCTCGCACGTCCAGATCCTGCGTCCCACATCTCGTACCTTGAATCCCAGTCCTGCATCCCACAAGTTTACTCTGCGTCCCACATAAAAATCCTGCATCCTGCATCCCACAACTCTCATCCTTCATCCTGCATCCCGTATCATGTTCCCTGCATCCAGCATCGCAATCCTCAACCCACACCCCACGACTTGTACCCTCCACCAGGCATCCCAGTCCTGCATCTCGTGTCACATCCCTGCATCCCCACATCCCACACCCCAATTCTGCGTGGTGTATCCTGCATCCTGCACCCCAGCCCTGCATCCTGCATCCTAATCCTGCATCCCACAGCCTGCATCCCACATCCCAGTGCTGCATCCCAGTCCCAGTGCTGCATCCCAGTGCTGCATTCTTTATCCCACATCCCGCATCCTGCGTCACAGCCCTGCATCCTGCACCCCATACCCCAGCCCTCTATCCTGCACCCCAGCTCTGCATCCCAATTCTGCATCCTTCATCCCACACCCCAGCCCTGCACCTCAGTCCTGCATTCTTAACCCCATATCCTGCATCTCATATCTCAGCCCTGCACCCCACATCTTGCACCCTGTATTCCAACCCTGCATCCCAGTCCTGCACTCTTTATCCTGCATCCTGCCTCCTGTGTCCCAACCCTGCATCCCACACCCCAGCCCTGCATCCAGCATCCCACATCCCATCCCTGCACCCCTCATCCCAGCCCTGTATCCTGCATCCCACACCTCAGCCTCGCATCCTGCATCCCAGTGCTGCATCCTGTATCCTACATCCCACATCCCAGCCCTGCACCCTGCACCTCAGCCCTGCACCCCACATCCCCGCCCCAAATCCTGCATCCTGCATCCTACATCCCACATTCCAACCATGCATCCTGCACCCAGCATCCCAGCCCTGTGCATAACACCTCAGCCTTGAACCCCACATCCCAACCCTGCACCCTGCATCCCAGCCCTAAATCCTGCATCCTACATGCTGCATCCCAGCCCTGCATCCTGCACCCCACATCCCACACCGCAGCCCTGCATCCTTCATCCTACATCCCACATTCCAACCCTGCACCCCACATCCCAGGCCTGAATCTCATTCCAACCCTGCACCCTGCATCCCAGCCCTAAATCCTGCATCCTACATGCTGCATCCCAGCCCTGCATCCTGCACCCCACATCCCACACCGCAGCCCTGCATCCTTCATCCTACATCCCACATTCCAACCCTGCACCCTGCATCCCAGCCCTGCACCCCGCATCCCAGCCCTGCATCCTGCATCCTACGTCCCACATTCCAACCCTGCACCCTGCATCCCAGCCCTGCACCCCGCATCCCAGCCCTGCATCCTGCATCCTACGTCCCACATTCCAACCCTGCACCCTGCATCCCAGCCCTGCACCCCGCATCCCAGCCCTGCATCCTGCATCCTACGTCCCACATTCCAACCCTGCACCCTGCATCCCAGCCCTGCACCCCGCATCCCAGCCCTGCATCCTGCATCCTACGTCCCACATTCCAACCCTGCACCCTGCATCCCAGCCCTGCACCCCGCATCCCAGCCCTGCATCCTGCATCCTACGTCCCACATTCCAACCCTGCACCCTGCATCCC
>NW_009737516.1:633-1061 GCF_000703405.1 Apaloderma vittatum | reverse complement strand
GGTTTTTTCCTCATGGGGAAGCTGCTACGGAAGAGGCGTGAGACGGAGAGACAAGACTCCGGTGTGTGCAGGCTCCCCAGCGTGATGCCTTGTACTGGAGTGGCAGGATGTTCCCTTTTTTCTGCTAAAAAAACTCAAAGAAAAACCCCACAAAAAAACCAGCACAAGTCCCAGAGGATTCATTTCTGATCGATTTCGGTTCCTTCGAAACGCCAAGCTCGGAGCCAGCCCCACGCGGGCTGAAAGGCAGGCGGAGGGGGCAGAGGGACGGGCTTTCCCTCAAGATATTTTTTCCTTTTTCCCCATTTCGCAGCTTTCGGAACTCGTGGTGCTTTGCCAGGCTAAGCCAAGGAAGCGACATCAGCATCTGGCTCGAAATCTGAGATCTGGGCCGGGCTGCCAGGCCGGTTGCTCTTTCCTCCAGCACT
>NW_009737516.1:0-346 GCF_000703405.1 Apaloderma vittatum | reverse complement strand
CTGGCCACGGGGCGCAAAGCGGCCCCTTGCTGGGCTGAAAGCAAAAATAGCCGCGAGCTGGAGACGTTCCTTGGCTCCGCTCTGGGTCAGGGGTTCCTTCGGCTGCGAGGAGAAGGAAGCGGCGCCCGAAAGGGAAAAACACCTTTTGAGGTGAGAGCTGGGGACCGAGGGCTGGGGGGGAGCAGGGCAGCACCGGGGGCAAACGTGCCACCAGTTAACGGCAGTTTGAGACCAAAAGTTGAGAAATGTGATATTTCCGTGAGCAGGTGTCGTCGCTTGAGCCCAGTGAGGGGCCGCCTGGTGCCATCAGGGGCATCTTCCCAAAAGGCAGCAAAGCTGTTGCCTT
>NW_009737515.1:6496-6746 GCF_000703405.1 Apaloderma vittatum | reverse complement strand
TAAATATTAAATCAGGTTTTTTCCCCCCTCCCCAGGAGGAAATCACCTCCCCTCTCCCCGGGGAGGCAGCTCCGGGTACAACCCCCCCGTGTTCGTGTCTGTGTGCCCAAATCCTCACCCTCCCCTGCTCCGGGGATCCTCTCATCGCCCACCCCGGGAGGGTCCCCCCAGCCCCAAAGCACAGCGGACAAAACTCAGATCCTTTTTGGCCACTTTCTCCTTTCTGAGAGCATATTTTGGGAGGTTTTGT
>NW_009737515.1:5417-6443 GCF_000703405.1 Apaloderma vittatum | reverse complement strand
TTACTATTATTTTCTTCTCTTTTTCTGGGCGTACAATGTGGGGGTTGATTTTTTTTTTCCCTTCCGTCCTGTCACTTGCCACTGAAACCATAAGGGAGAGATAACAGAGAAGAGAAAACTCTCGGAGTGACCTTTGAATCAATTTGAAAAACCTCATTTAACTGATAAGTCTTGAAAGGCCCAGAACTAATTTGAAAATACATCTATTAAAATCTCATTGCTGCTGCCTGCGAGCTGCTGGGAAGGGTGTGCGAGGCGACTTCCCGGGGTCGAGGGAGCCGGCAAAGCAGGTTTAAGCCCTGGTCAACAAAGAGATTGCAGAGCAAAATGATGGGGCTTGAACCAGGAGGAAAAAAAAAAAAAAAATATTAAGAGAAAATCGGTCTTTCTTCTCTAGCTGGTGGGGAAAGGGGAGATTTACAGCATTTTCCTGCCATAACCAGGCGCAGAGTCTGAGATCGCAGACAGAATATTGGATTTTTTTTTTCTTCTCCAGAAAACAAATCCAATATTTTCTCATTCTGCTCAGATGCGGTTGCAGTGCTAGGGGAGCCTGTGCCTCTGGGAGAGGGCAGCTGTCCTCCCCCCCAGAGTGGCTTTGTGAGGGGCTCCCATCTCAGCCTGGCTTCCTTGGTGCCAAAACCGGGGTCAAACCCCAGGTGTGCCGAGGGGAGGGATGGTGAAGGCAGGAGAAGAGCAGTGGCAGGGCCCAGGAGTTCATTTTCCTGCCCTGGGCACATCCCGTCCCTGGCCTGGGCATGGCTCCTTGCCTCTCCCAGCACCCCTGCAGCATCACCTGGATGTAGAGGAACCCAAAATCCCTGGCGATACCCTCCCGCGTCCACGGGGCTCCTCACACGAAGCCTTCGCGGGGCTCGTGGCAGGGCGGCGATGGCCAACTTGAGACATCAAGGAAGAAATAAGGGGAAAAGTGAAAATAAAGGGTTTGTAGTGCAATGGGGATCCAGAGACCCTCCCAACCTGCCCTCCTGCTTCAGACCTTGGGGTGCAGTTTCAGCCGCAGCT
>NW_009737515.1:402-5322 GCF_000703405.1 Apaloderma vittatum | reverse complement strand
AGAGTTTTCCCCTTTTGCTGGCTGATTCCTTGAGGTTTTTCAGGTAGAGGGATCCTGGCACCCCAAGTACAGACAGAGGCACTGAGCAGCTTTAAACTGCCTCCACCCCACATCCACTCACAGCCCTGCTGCAGCTCCCTTTTCGGAGCAGAGCTGAGATGCACAAATTCCAGGGCTCAGCATTGAGCTGAGGCTTCGATCAACCTGGGATGTGTCCCATCAACCTGGGATGTGTCCCATCAACCTGGGATGAGTCCCATCAGCCTGAGGTGGACGTGTCTGACCGAGCCGGGATGTGCTCTCAGCCGTTGCCCTACTCCTGTGCAGCACTGACGGCAGCGCAGAGGTCCCATCCTTCAAAAATTGGGTGAAAAGGGAAATCGGAGGCACAATATTTTCTCCTCCAGCCCACCCATCCTCAGGCAAAAGCGATGCTGGGTGGGTGCGATGGAAATGATGTGCTAGGGAGGCGAGGGGCCGGTGAACAGCTGGCAGCAGGTTTTGGCAGCCGAGTGCATTTATTACTGGCTCCGTGCGGGACCGCGGCCATCGAGTGGCGAGATTTTGCTGATTAAACAGAAATTCAAAAATCCTGTTAATACCTCGAACGATAAAAAGATTTAGACCGAGGCAGGGTTGAATGGGGAAAACAGATGATGGATTTTTAAAACACATTGTTAAAAATAGCAACATGAAAAGGCAACCTGTGTTCTCTGGTGCTGGAAGGAGGGGCCAGGGCGTATGAAAAATAAAGACCCAGTATTAAAATCGAGACACATTTGTGTGGGTATGATTTCAAGAATGTCCTTAATAACTCTATCTTAACATATATATATTCCGTTATCAATATGTACCTTTTCTCTAAGTACTGACGGAACCTGCAGTGCAAAGAGAGGAGATGCAGAAATTGTTTAAAAGGGATTCAGCAGGGTTTGAGGTGTTTCACAGGTGAAGGCGACGCTTTGCTGGAGCAAAAGGGGGGCTGGCGATGCCCCACGGCCAGAGGAGGTGCACCCTCGTGCACCCTCGTACACCCTCATAGACCCTTGTACACCCATGATGGATGGGATGCGGGCAAATGTAGAGGGCTGAGACATCCTGGGCTGTAGCGAGGATGCTCATATTCCCCAGCCCCATCCTGCTGTGGGTACCAGCTCTTTGCCCTTCATTTGGGGTCAGGGATGCTGCTTTCCTCCTCATCCCCGGGGTTTGGCCTCCGAACTCTGCACGCCCGGACCTTGCCGTGCAACTGAACCACACTCCGGTTTCCTCCACCAGGAGGGCTCAGTGTCCCCATGAGCTGAGTTTGTGGAATTTGCTGACTGGTCTCTAGCCCAGGGAACAGCAGATGCCACCAGCGCGGCCCCATGTTGGACAATGTCCCCGTTGGGAGACATGGACCTGCTGTCCTGCCTCAATTTTGTGTCTCTGTGATTATCCCTCTTCTTTTTCTGTTCCAAAACCCAAGGTATAGAAATCACAAAGCAGGAGTGACCTCTTTGGGGTTCGGGAAACCTCGTCAGCGCTGATGGGTCTGGGGTGTCTCAACTTTGCCCAGCTTGGGAGAAAGATGCAGAAAATCCCCGTGCAGGAGCCTGCTGAGGGGAAAGCAGGGATTGGTTATGAGAAGGCGCTCGCTGGGACTTGCTTGCAGAGCAGCGAGGAAAACCCCGACATCTTGACCAAAAGAAAATAAAAAAGAAAAGCAAATTGCAGCTTTTGCTGCTGGCATGGGCAGTAGTAACCAACCTGGTCCTGCTGAGCTGTCGAGCAGGGAGCTGCTGGTTTCCCACTCACGTTGGAGGAAAACCAAGATCTCTTGCCTTTGGTATGAATACAGAGAGCCCTAAATATTGGGAGCTCTTGAGTTTGTGGCGTGCTGGGAGGGCTCAGTGCGTGGCACAGCTCGGCAGGGCACAGCCCGGAATCCCGTGGGACCCTATAAAACCCTGAAGTGGACCAAAATCCAAGTGCCAAAATGGTCTTCAAGGGGCTCTGAAGGTGATGGTTTCCCCAAGGAGCCCTGGCATGGTGGGGGGCACAGCCTGGAGAAGCCAAGAGCCACAGCAAGGCTGGCTCTGGTCACCAGGAACCGTCCCACAGCCTCAGCTCCCCTCCCCATGCCAACGTGGCTGAGGGGACACGAGCTGCGACTTGGCCGTGGGTTGACAGGTTGAGCAAATCCCTCCATGCCTCAGTTTCCTCACATGTAAGCTGACAGTGCTGTTACAGCGTGTCTGAAGACACCAGCGCTCAGTAATTAAAGCCGAAGGACTTGGCAATGCCACATAAAAGGCCAAACCTTTAAGCTCAAAGACGAGCTCCAGAGAGCGATGCCCCTTTGCGGGAGTCACGCTACCCCCAGCTGATAAAGAGCAGGTAATGAGCAAACTCTCTCCATCAGGGATAAAATTGCAAATGCACTGGGAGCTGCTGACGGGCGATGGTATCAGGGGCTGACAGAGATATCAACGGCTCAGCTCTGCTGCCAGCTAAGGCTGCTCTCGCTACCGAGCAGCGGAGACCTTGGCCTGGGGAGCATCTTGTGGCAGTGACACCGGTCCCTTGCAGTTTCTCTGGACATCTGTCCCTGCCCTTTATTTTTTTGCCGTCTTCCAAGGGTCTCTCGTTTGCCCTGCATCTGGCATCCCCCCCAGTAAATGACAACCTGGGATGGGGGCAGGATCTCTGTCAGGTTCTCCTCTGCAGGTGGACCGGCGTCTGGTCCAGTTTGGCTCGAATGTGACGCTTGAAAAAATGATGGGGTCAGTGTCGTGGTGGTCTGTGCTTCCAGAGCACCCTCAGGATGGAGGGTGAGGGAGTCCCTTCCCCATCTGCCTCCCAACCTGCAAGAGGCGAGGAAGAAGAAGGAGGGTGGGACAGCGGCACCGTGCTGCTGGGCTTCGGGGTCACCCAGAGCATCTTTAATAAGAGGCCCCTGGAACTGGGTCTATGGATCGTTGCCCGCTTTTTCTTCTTTTTTTTTTAGGCTAAACCTGAGGATTTTGACATTTCTCATGTGGAAGAAGGTGAACCCCTTCTCTGATATTCCCAGGGGAGCTCCTGTATGGGGGGGCTCCTGTCAGACACCCCCAAAGCCACTTGCCTGCCCTCCCCTGAGGCAGCCAAAAAGGGGGACCGTGCTTGATTTAGGGCGTTTAATTTGCTTTCTGCCACGTGTTTGTGGTGAGGCGGGTGTTGCGTTGCGGCTGGTTTCAGTTCGGGTGAGTCAGAAACAGGGCAGAGGAGACAAGTGAAAGACGTGTCCGAGGGCGTGGGTATCATCGGATGCTTTGCACTCCAGGAGAAAAAAAGGAAATTGAAAAATACATCCTCCAAATCAGAGCATTTATTTGAAATAATGCTGATTTCAAACCAGCTTGCTTTTCCTGGAGAAAATTTGAAAGCGTCACCCCAAAGGTGAAACAGCATTTCCTGCCCCAAGCTGACAGTCCCTCTGCCCTTCACACCTCCACAAAAAAAACCCAGATTATTTATTCGCTTTGATTTGTGGTGCTGTGGCGAGGCTGTTGCCCTGCTGATGGGTGCCCAGAGCTGGAGGAGGGTCAGTCCTGCTCTCTGCACAAGAAGATGCTGCTTAATCAATAAAACCGGCTCCTCTGAGGCTCCTGATGGTGCCAGAGCCCAACTCAGGGACCCGGGGGGTTGTGGCAATGGGAGGGGGCACTCCCCCGGACAGTGTCATTGTCACCTGGCAGAGCCCCCTCCTTGGCTGTCTCTGGTCCTGCAGAACCGGGAGGAGGTGAAGGGGAAGGGAAAGCGGGGACGGGAGCTTGGGAAAAACAAAGGGGCTGCTGCCATCGGCTTGGACAGATCTGGGACCCGGCTGGGATCCCCGCTCCTCCTTCCCGTCCCTTCTCTCCTTGTCTGTGTTTTATTTTTCTCTTTTTCTCTCTTTTTTTTCCTTTTTTCCTCTTTTCTCTTCTCTTCTCTTCTCTTCTCTTCTCTTCTCTTCTCTTCTCTTCTCTTCTCTTCTCTTCTTCTCTTCTTTTTATTTTTCTTCTTTTTCCTTTTTCTTCTTTTTCTTCTTTTTCTTCTTGTTTTCTTCTTTTTCTTCTTTCTTCTTCTTTTTCTTCTTTCTTCTTCTTCTTTCCCTTTCCCTTTCCCTTTCCCTTTGCTTTTTTTTCTCTTTTCCCTCTCCCTTTCATTTTCCTTTTATTTTTTTCCCTTTTTTCTCCTTTTTCCCTCCACTTTCTCTCCCCTTTTCCACCTCAGACCATTTTCCCCCACCCTCCTTTCCCAATAAGATCTCCCTACAAGAAATAATTCCTTTCAAACCAACCCCCCATCTGCCCTGGCTGTGCTGTTTCTTTTCACTCCTCTACCTTCGAAGAGAAGCCCCAGGGATGGGCAGCTCCCACTTGCGGAACACCCCAGCTCCGTTGGGATTAATCCCCCCGTCCCGCAGCCCCTTCCCCTTGGCCTCCCTCCCCGCAAACCTGCTCGCAAGCTCCCCCCCGGTCACGTAGCCATCAAATTGATGTGCCAGCAATATCCAACACGCAGTTAAAGCCACTCGTGGGAGTTTCAATAAAATCGACCGGGCAGGATCAATAATCCCCATCCCCACACGGAGGGGTTGGGAGGGAGGGGGGGGTGGAATCAGGAAAAATACCCAGGGCTGTGAAATGGGGGCGGTGGGAGCGGGGGAGCTGATTACTAATCCATCCCATACTTGCCGTGATTAATTGCTGCTTTACCAGAAGGAGCAGCTCTGCTTGGGGGTCATTTTTAAAAGTAACGTTGCGAGGGATGTTTCTCTTCCCTGGTCAACTGGGAGGAAGCAAAACCCTCTTTTTTCCATGGGAGTCTTTCCCTGCTGCAAGATGGGGTAAGAGAGGGGCAGGGAGGATGAGCTGGGGGGCAGTAACAATGGTCGTATCCCACCCAGGCCGCTAT
>NW_009737515.1:0-255 GCF_000703405.1 Apaloderma vittatum | reverse complement strand
CAGTGAGGGCCAGCTTTCTGGTTGCTCCTCGCCCTAAAACCAGGCAGCCCTTTCAGCCCACGCCAGCTGCGAGGGCATCCAGCTGGGCTCGTGCCAGTGCTCAAGGGTCTCAGTCCCTGCGCTCCCCAGAGGTGCCTGGCTCGAATTAAAACATCATCCATCGTTACAGCGGCGGCGCGTAATCCCTGGCAGATCAGTGCAATTACTGCGGGAAATACCTTGGGAGCTGAACTAATAACGCCGAGCGGTGTATTA
>NW_009737514.1:351041-352829 GCF_000703405.1 Apaloderma vittatum | reverse complement strand
CGGGTGTCTGTGCATCCAGCTGGCACCAGCTGTCACCGCTTACAGCTACGGTCACCACTGAAGACAAAAGGGAAGAAGTGGAGTGCGTGTTCCTTCCGCACTCCTGCGCAAAAAAGGCTGCCCGTAGGAAAGAGGCCCCTGAGCACTCCTCAGGCTCCTGGCGGCGTGCGGGCCCCAGCCTTTGGAGGATGGGAAGAAAATGCTCTCGTCATAGGCCTTACGTAAAAAACTCGCAAAGAAAATAAAAAAGCTACATTTTCTCTCTTTGTCTGTCCTGTTTCTCTTCCATGCCTTTAAAGTGTTTTCTGTATTCCTTTGTGGAAGAAATGCAATATATTTTCAGAGGGACTCAGCTCCTGCAGGATCCTAAATTGGCTCATTTAATCTACATGGGTACTTGAATCCTCACTTAAAACATTAGTTAATTAAGCTACATTAAACCACACAGGCAAAAAAAAAAAAAGGGCTATGTTCAGATAAATTTAGGAATCTGATTTTCCGATTTAAAACCACAAAGCAAAGGCTCACAGAGAGCCCAGCCTGGTGCTCCCTCATTAACTTGGCATATTGTGACTCTCACTATGGTCTAGGAAGCCAAGGAAAACAGTTTTACAGTGGTGAAACAAAACTAGATAATGCTGCAGGAAAAGTTAGAGTCCATACCATGTGCTCACAGAAGACTTTGCCTTGTGGGCATTCAGAAATCTCTCAGGCAAACGTTTTCATGTTCGCAAGACAAATTTTTGTGCTGCCATGTTAAAGTTTATAGGTGTTTCAGTAATTCTGTCAGTAAGCAGAACTCGCCACTGAGTGAGCTAAATAACCACATCCAAAGAGAAGGTGAGGAAAACGAGTTTTTCAGGATAACATCATAAACTGGAACAGGGTGATTTAAAGCGTTTGGCCAAGTTCAACCTAACTAAATACCAGCTAAGAAAGAAAGGCTACACGCAGATAAGCAATAAAACAAGAAGAGCAAAACCCCCAAAATAATTACTTGGCATGGGTTCACATGTGAGAAACATCATGTGGAACGTCAGAGGGCCCTCCCTCACCTCTCCCAAAAGCTGTGTCCTGGCTTCAGGCATCCTTCTGCTAGTTAAGTACATTCTTACTAACTGTGTAAATGGTTGAAGTTTTAGGGAGTAGAAAGGCTTTAAAAAGCTGAAGTTTCTGTTTTGGTTTTGTTTGCTTTTAGAATTTACCAAGATCATTTAAGCATCCTCTCACAGGAATGTACACCCAAAAAAATTTACGCAAAAAAAATCATCAAATTTTGTGTAGGTATTCATTTTCTTCCCACATTCTAGTTTCTGTGAACTCCTGAAATGTTATGCTACCAGCGTTATGCAGAAATACGCCAACACAGAAAAAAAACATGTATCAAGCTCAGAAACAAGCATCTCCAGCAGAGAAAGATGGAAACTCCTTCTGTATACCAAACTGATAGCTTAAATACAAACTCCTCCCTCCTTACCTGCAGTCAACTTTATTAAAGCTACAAGGAAGAGAGAAGGGAAAATTATAGGAAAGGAAAATTAGAAGAAGAAAAAAGAAAAAACCAAAAGTTAAAGAAAAAATGGGAAGAGGGGAGAGGGTGAAAAAAAAGAAAAAAGAAAAAAAGAAAAGAGAAAAAAGAAAAAGGAAAAAAGAAAGAAAAACAAAAGAGAAAAAAAGGAAGGAAAAGGGGAGAGGGGGGAGAGAAAGCAGGGGGAGAGAGAAGGGGGGAAGACAGAAAGGGGGGGAAGACAGACAGAAAGGGGGGGGAGACAGACAAAAAGGGGGGGA
>NW_009737514.1:341510-350909 GCF_000703405.1 Apaloderma vittatum | reverse complement strand
GACAGAAAGGGGGGGAAGACAGACAGAAAGGGGGGGAAGACAGACAGAAAGGGGGGGAAGAGAGGGGAGAGAAGAGAAGAGGAAAAGAAATGAAGAAAAAAGAGAAAGACAAAAAATAAAAAGGAAAAGAAAAAAAGAGAAGGGGAAGATTATCTGCATTTACAAATTCATTATAACTCTTTTGCCGTGCCTGTAGTTTAGAATTAATCAAACTATTTTTTGTTTGGCTGATAAAGAAAAGACAAGACATCTGGTGTTTGTTATCTCTATAAAGATTTAAGGCTGTAATGGATTTAGCGAGAGAGATTTTTCAAAGGAATTTCCTCTGAAAACAAATCATATACTTTCCTAAGAGTAGCAGATAACGCTTGAGACTCAGCATAAAGAAATACAATAGCATAAAGGAATACAATAATCCAAATACATATTGTACTTTTCCTGTGGGTACAGGTAGCTTTGAAACCCTTGAGCCAATGCTTTCTTTTCATTTACATGAGAGAAGGAAATTGTGAGAGTTTTGAAGTGATACGTACAAGACTACCCAAGTGCAGATGCAGAGGATTTTTGAACTTTTTCTCATCTTTAGGAACGTGTTTGTTCTGAAGGCACTTCAAACTCAGCATTCTCTTCCTTATTTTTAACAAATATATAAGTATTATCAATGATACTTTAGGATTTATTTAGTAGCTTTAGAAGAACCTCTCTAGGATTTGGAAGGCATCAGCCAATAGTGCTGAAAAAAGTAATCTTAAGATTAACCTTGCCACAGGATCACATAAATATTCTTTCAAGAAATAATCATCTATCTGCATTTTTAACCAAATTCAGCGATCTTATTTTGTCCATTAACAAAGTAACCAAGTTTTGTATGTAAAAACCAAAGACAGTAAAATGTTCATCTGTGTGCTGTCTTCAGTTCCCCTGACTAGCAGCTTGATTTAGAAGGAAATTAGAACAGGTTTTTGTGTCTGCTTATTTTTATTTAATGCTAAATTCTGTAACAGTTGAGTAACTGCTTTCGTACATTGCAGTAGGCAAGATAATAGATAAGGGAAAATTATATTACATCAATCTTTGAAGTTTTAGTTGAGTTGTGGGGTTTTTTAATCTTGCTTCTTCCCCTACATGTTTATAAAAGAAAAGCATGGAAGCCTTCTGGGGACTTCATCCTTCCTTCAGTACCCAAGTTTCCTAGGCACCTTCTGGAAAAGTATTAAAATAGTCTACTACCAAGTCCTCAGAGAAGAAAATGGAAGACAGACATGCATATTTTTGATACTCTTTCCTTGTTGTGACCCTTCTACTTGTATGGTTCCATGCTATGAACTTTTTATATATATATATATATATACACACACATCACACTTACACATAATCGTACATGCTGTGAATTTGTTAAGGTTTCATTTTCAGAAATATGCAGCATTATAATAACAAAAAATAATGTCTGAAAGCTCAAGGCCATGGCAGAAGCCCAACCCAGAATCTGTTGTGCTTAGTCCAATGCAATGTCCATCAAAAATGCTCAAATACGACATCCTCAAGCTCAAAGGCAGAGCTCACGGACAAGCAATAGGAGCCGTAATGTTGTGGTTCTTTAGGCAACTATTTGAAAAGTAGTCAGCTGTTGCTCTTATTTTGCACCTTTCCAGCCTCATTGGTCTAAGATGATAATAAACATAATGAAAAAGTCTGCAAGATTCTGAATCTACTTACTTCATCTACAAAGCAGAATCATTTAGCAAGAGAGCTGAAAAGCCAAGTATCAAATTTACAGATCATCATCATAAATGTAGAGCAGAGGTCCCAGCTGCCCCCCAGCTACCACCTCAGCCTTCCCCCCTCCCCGCTGTTTATTTGAGGCATTGGTAAATGCCTCAGCATAGATGTTTTATTTATAAGAAATACACTACTTTGTGTTACTATCTCTTGTAGGTAAGGTTAAAACTGAATTTAAAAGCAGTGAATTCCAAAGGCAGTTAAGTACTCAGTTACCCCTGCCGTTCAGCAAGAGTTGATACCTTACTCCCCAAAGCAACTCAGAAAATCCTAGGACTTTTACTTCCCTTCTTCTGTCCTGACAAACTATTGCAACAAAAGATAAACAAGTTAAATTGTGTCTACAGATTGCGTTATGTTTCTCAGGAATGGAGAAGTCCAAAGTGGCTAACAAAACTAATCTGTTTGTGTAAGTGATGTATGATTAGATGTTTGCACAGCTCTCTGTAGATGCCAGGCAGTGTTTACAAATGCTAAGTGTTGTTGTATGTAAATTAGCTGCCTCTGCAGAATTTTCTTCTGGTGAGTCAGCAGCTACTTATTGCTTAAATGATGCTCTTGTTCTCAGAGTACTCCTTGACACCTCCTGAACACGTTTTTCCAATGGAAGATAATGCCTTTTGCAATGCGAGATCCAATTCATTTGACAGTCAAGGATTGGATACACTGCTGAGGGGAGATAATGAGAATTGTGGATTTGCAGAACGTGCTGTCCTCTGAAGCTCTTGTTGCATCTATTTACCGTTTTCCCATATCTTTACTATCAAACTGTGGCCTTAAACCAGACAGATTTCCAAGAAGCTCTTTGACAAAGCAGTTTTATTGATACTTGAAAGTTCTGTGGTTTTATTAAGATCACAGTAGTAAATAAAAAATGAAATGAAGACTCTGCTTCAGGCCAAGAGCAGAAAACCTTTTTCTGGTACAGACCTTGGGGGGAAAACACAGAAAAAAACCTTCTGAAAAGGCAGGAAAAAAATCACCCTTTTCGCCTTCGACTCGGCATCCTTCCTGAAAAGCTGGAAACTCACAGGAAGGCGAGCTGGACTTCCCAACAACTTAATACCTTGAGCTTGTGCAGGGTAACTCAAATTCAGATGCAGGGTAGACATAGCCAAGTATGAGATGTAGCAATATTTATTTTTTAGCACTGTTTTCCAATGCTTCTCCGACTTGTCTTCAAAACCAAATGCAAAAAAAAAAAAATCACAAAACCTAACTCTGCCTCAAACTGGAGAGCTAAAATGAAGTGAGGTCTTTGAGATTTATACCAGTCAAACATAGTATTGGATGCCTACACCCACTTTGGATTTCCCTTTAAATGCATTTATGGAGTGAGCGCTGGCAACTGTTTCAGTTAACATCCCATCATAGTCCTGTTCCTTCAAGTGTTTTTAACATGATTCTTGGCAAGCATCAAGCACTCCAGCCTGGAAGCACAGTCCAAGCTCTTTGTCCCTCAGTGTATAACTTGTTATTTAGTCGTATGAAAGTACATGTTGCCTTTACTTATGAGAACCAATCAAGTTTTCCCTGTACTGACTACAGTAGTTCTGTAGTTGGGGCACCTGGTAGTTGAAAATTCATGATGTGTTTTACTATCTGCAGCAGTCAATCTCCAGCATTTCCATTTCAAGTCGAAATCTGCCAAACTATCACAAGTAAATGTAGGAAAAAGAATTGCCCAGTTTTCTTTTTGGAATTCTGTGGTGGGAAAACAAACTGTACGTAGGGCCTCATTTGATCCATAACTATTGGAGATAATTTGGTTCAGTATCGCTTATTTAGAAACATCATTTTTTACAAGGGAGTTGTTTACCTGTAGGGCTACCAGATCCCTCCTAAGTCAGTCATAAATCATATAGGTCTCTTAACATTTCAATCATGTAAACTACATCACCTACTTCAGTAGCAGACTTATATGCCTCTTTATTAACCAGGCTCCTAACAGTAGGATACAAGTTATGTAATAATTTCATTCCTAAAAGTCCTACTTTTTTTTTTCCTCCCCACTACCCATGCTTTTTCTTGAAATAAGCATGATTTATTTGTAATTTCCCCCCGTTTGTTACTAGTTCTCACTACTTGTCTTTATTAACATAGAGGCCACCTAAACTGGACAATTTTTTCACCAGAAGACCACCACCAGCTCTCAGAAACAGCAGCATGTCTAATGCACAGCTGGTCCATCCAGAATTTTACATTCAAATCTTTGAAGATAACTAAGACGAAATGTCAAAAGTTAAAGGCCTTAATTGATTTCTCCTGCTTTCCAGCATTCACATCCATACCCGTAAGGTCTCCCATGGTGCAGAACAGCACCGAGCGCATTACTTGCCCTCTTTTTGAGGCTGAGTGCACCCTCTAACCTTGGCTTTGAGAAGTCGGTGGACTGGCCTGTCAGCTGGGGGGAGTTACAGAAGGTTCTTACTGTCACCTCTAGCACAAGATTTCAAACAAGGACAATTAATGACCCTCCGTACAGAGATCAGCATACCTGTGTGGAATGCTTTCTGGTGGACCTGAATGACTATGCACACTTAGGTCCTGGGCACTTCCATTCGTTACCTCGCTCTTTTGTCACCTCCGTGCTGAGGCTCTGATACTAGAGCAAACTTCAAACTCCGTGAATTCAAACTCCCGCTTTAAAAATCTCTCCAAAACACTCTGGTTCAGAAGTTCACCAAGTGACTGACTGTGATTGTAAGCTTCAGTGCTCATCTCCTCCCCCTCGCTAACAGGGAGCTATTAGCCACTCCGAGATTTCAAACAGCGAGGATGATCAAAGGCCCAACGGTCACAGCCACATAAACCTACTGAGACTTAAAAAGAATGAAAAATGTAGACTCGGTGGTATCGTAAAATATGCACATACGTGTTCTTCTGCATTACAGGGAGTTGCAGAGCTGAGTAAAGGAAATATTCTCTCTTCATGTGTAAGCTTTACTTTAATCTCCGGGCAATTTGGACAACAAAAATTATGCCCACATGCTGTGTAGTGAATAATTACAAAACAGATAATTAACTAAACCAGCGTACTTAAAGCAGATATATTTTCCCTCTACCTTTATTTTACCTTTCCTAAAGCAAGTTCTGCATTCATATAACACAAAGCAGTAAAATAAAATTATGTTCTTAGACAGTTTGAAAAAGTAGAAAGAGATCGATAGTTGGAAAACAATGCAAAGCTTGCCACATTTAAGTGGCGAGACAGACTGAAACAATCCCAAAGTGCTACAAAAGCTATTATATGAGATCAAATGGAGAAGGTACAAGCTTTTGGGCCAGATTACCAAGTCGTACACCCCAATATTGAAGATAGCAAATCAGAAAAGCTGCATGAAAAATGAAGCCTGATTGGCATGTGTTGGAAGCCCATTGTGACTTCTGATTGAACAGCATCCAGCTCCTTAGCCATTTCTAGCAATCCTCACTTGTGATTTCCCTGGCACTAGGAGTAGGCTCCCATGGCAATTCTTTCCCTGCGTGTCCACTACCAGATGCTGAGCCCCAAATCATAGGGTTCCATTTGCCTTGGAAACGTCTCTCTTAGATTTCAGGTGGTTAAAAGATTGAGAGACAAACAGGCAGATAAATGGTGACAGAATTGTAGAAGCCTCCTTTTCTTAGAGAACAAGCTGAAAAGTCAGTCGCTGTAGTACAGATGGGGAACCCTGTTCCTGGTGTCAGCATCCCGGGCTGCCTGTCTGCTTTTTCTCTGGTATTGGGACAGCCAGCGCCAAACGGGGTAGCACAGAGACCTCAGCACTGCTTCCACCCTCGCTTGAGGGGCAGTTGGGACTCTGGTTGTTACCTTGCTTATACTTGTTTAGCTTCCAGTTGCTTCACAGAGCTGAGGGTGTATTCATCAATGTTTAAGGCCAGACAGGTGTTAAGCTATTAGCTGGAGAGAACCTTTGATCACGCTTCCTCTGCTAATGAGAAAAATATAGACAGAATCAAAATCTGCTTTCTGCCTCAGGCAGCAGGTTAGCATAGATGAATAGGAACATTTCTAAGTAAAAAGCAAGGAAAAAAGATGAAGACTGTAGGATTTTTTTGTTGAGGTTGCATAAGATGCAAATGCAGACACTTTAAGTAAACACTAGGCGTTTGCGTTATGCCAGTTGAAAGCTTCGGCACATTTACTAGAATTTCTTCAAGTAAGCCAGTATGTCTCAACTAGGATAATATCAGCAGCAAGCACATCTCTAACTTCATGCTTTCAGCTACTTCTTACCAAACATGCTAGAAAGATAATCGTAGGTCAAATACCAACCAGGTTCAAAGGATCACTAGAACAGGCTGCCCATCACATCTCTCTCTCTACTACAAGCGTTCTTCAACAGTCCAGCTGTTTAGAGAAATAACTCCTGAAGTTAGAGTATAGCACAAAACCCAGATGGCAGATCAACAGTGTGAGATATATAATGCAGAACTGGATAGAATTCAGTAACCTGATTCAGTGAGCTGAATTGAGGTCCAAAGAGCACCCATCCTCTGTGCTGTACTAACTTTGCTACTCTGCTTCCTACACCTTGTCCATCCTGTGAGCAATTCTGACTCATTTGGGTGAATCACTTATTCGCTTGCGCAGAGTCTGAGCCAAAGCTGGTGTTGACGAACCTGGCAAAAAGTTTCTTCTCTGCACATTTCTCTGCGTATATCACAGTTTTGAAAATCTACTGTACCTTCCATTTTGGAACAAACTCATTTGATTATTTCCTGGATTCCTTTGAATCTCAGGAAGGAAGGCTAGGAAAAGTAGACAATAAACAGTAGGGAGAGAAAGAAAAAAATACCAGAAAAGCTTTTGAAGAGAAAGTGTTCAAGTAAATGTCTTGAAATCAATTTTGGATGCTTAGTGTGACCAGGGGCCCTACGGTCCCATAGCTCCGTCTGATGGGCTTGCCACCGTGGTCTTGCAGCAATTAAACGGGTTAGCTGCTCAGGTGTTTGCCTCTTTTGTAGTGGTTTGACTGTTCTCCCTCTATTGCTCCTGTATTGGTGTGAAATTACCTCCAACTCAGGCGGATCACCTCAGCCACTAATGCAAGGCTTAAGTTGTACGTAGGATCTTCCACAGTCAGGATTAATTTCTGCCTGTAAGCATAATTTGGTTTTCTATATACCATACTTGGAAGATTTTGTTGCAAAATTAGCTTTGAGGTATGTAAGCCACAATTGCTATTAAAAGATTTAAGAGGAACTGTATGCATTTAAGGTATAACATGCACATATCTTGAGCAAACATTTACTCTAGTTTTAAAGTGCGAGCTAAATTGATGTTACATCTTTTCAGCGCCACGCTCTGCTTATACTCCACTAAGTGCACACGGGTCTATACTTGAATCAAAAAAATGCAGTATTTTTTTTAAAAAAATAAAATAGCGCAGATGTGGATCACAATCCATATTTCTCTTTGACAGCACAACTGCCTGGTTAAAAAATCCAGCTCAAGCAGTGTGTCAAAACAGCTCTTGGAAAGCGACAGATAAGAAGCAGAAGAATATCTCTACAGTGCCCTCCTTGCAGCTGCAGAGGCTCATCCTTCTTGCTAGCACAACTGAAAGGTGTCACTGCAACATGTTGTGGGATGCTCCTACTCCAGAGCAGTGAAGTCCTGCATGGGCTCAAGGCTTGCACAAGCAGACCATCAACCTTGTCTCTTCTTTCCAAAGAGACCTTGCTGAAGACAAACTTCACATATGGCGAGTGTGCAAAGCAACATTTCTCTGCCTCACTGAGAGATTTAATCACAGAATCACACAGAATCACAGAATGTTAGGGCTTGGAAGGGACCTCAAAAGAATACAGGCTTGCATTTTGCCACTTTCCAGAAAAGAAACTAATTTAATTGAACTCTACTTCATTTGTTCAGAAAAATATTCATGACTAGGACAAGACACCAGCTAGCTTTAATAATCAATACTCAGAGGTCCCTCTGGTTATCTAGAAAATATGAATGCAATTGCTTGAGCAAACTACCAAAAACCAAAGTGTTGTACAGAGCTAAAAGTATCTGATTAAAACTGGCATTTCAGCAAGCATATGGTTGGAAGATATTAAAGATTTGAGTTGTCTGTCTTTTCATAACAGGCAGTTTTCTTCCACAGCAGAAATACCTATATCCTTCAAGGCCTTTAAGCAGCATGCCTGGCTGGAGTGCCAGATTACTTTACATAGGCATCCAGAAATATCCCACCTCTCTGTGGAGCTCTGCCTGAAGAGGAGAAAGACCACCGAGGTTGCATCAGAGACCCTTTCTCAAAGACCATTAATGACCCTGTGCCTTGCACCACTTGAAATCAGCTTCTTCCACCAGCAAGGGAGATCCTTAGGCTGATGGAATTCAAATCAAAATTTCAGTCAGATTCTCTGAAAAGTGCATATTAGTGGCTATAACAACAACTGAAAACTTAAAGACGTTTTTAGTTATTCACTCTAGATTCTGATAGATTAATGCAGGTATTGTGCTTACAAGAGTGTACTCTGCTCAGGATATAAAAAAACCGAACAATTACCAACCAAAGAATTGTTTCATATTAAAATAGCGTAAATCATATTCACGACTGAATGCATCATGAACAGCCCATAAATCCTCCAAAACATATGTTGTCCAATGAGTATTCACTGTAGGTTTTATGTGGTAGGAACAACTTTAAAGTTTTTCATAGGCCTCATATAGGAACACAACAGCAACTTAACCATTCAGTCACCTCACCTGCCAGGCACAAACAAAAGCCACTAGCCTGTAAACATGTCCCTGGCTCCTTCCCGCACCTCCTTTCTAATATATTTTGGTAAGCTGAAAATGTCATTCCTTGAGCTGTACAAAGGCAGCAGATTAATTATGCAATTTCTTAGACAAAACAGGTAGCAACTCCCCTAGAAAAAGCAAGCACAGACTACCCTATAAAGACACTTGAAACCTGCATTACCAATCACTATAAACATGGCAGAAGAGCAAATATGGGAAGTTGCACAAGAGCTATGCAGTTCTTCTGCAGCTTTTATCCAACTTTGCCCACTGCAAGGTTAACAGGAGCGGGACTGCTCCCAAAGGCTGACCCCACACCACCCCATGGAGGGTCACAGTACCTGAGCAAGGGTGGTGTGGCAGGGCCAGCCAACAGCACAGCACTCAGCAGATGCCAGGGGAGACTAAACTGTGTTCCAGGTCGACCTGAGCTTAAATAAGGCCTCTGGTCCATGGGAGGGGTCCAGGTGAGGCTGCTTAGCACAATTAAGGCTCATCAGAGCAATCTGGGCCTTGGGGAAAGTTAGGGAGGAAGCTCGAGGAAGATCACAGAACGTCTCTGATTGCTCACCTATCTGGGAGAGACCAGATCTGTGCTGCAGCAGAGCTAGCTGATCTCCCATCTTTATCCCCCACCACACAAAACTGCCTACAATTCACTGCAAGCATTCTGGCTACACGATAAATTTGTCCCCGTTTTAACGTTCAACACTGATTTGCAGCGGCAGTGGCAACCACAAGGACTAAAATACATGCCCATCTTGAAAGAACCTGTTTTGTAGACACTAATGTCAATTTTAGTAGAGTTTATGGGGTGAAACAGTGGCCAAAGCACCCGTAAAGCTCTGCCATTTGAAATT
>NW_009737514.1:337932-341479 GCF_000703405.1 Apaloderma vittatum | reverse complement strand
CTGCTGAACTATTTCATATTTAAAGCATCAGTGACAGAGAGAAAGCAGGTGTGAAAAATCAGACGGGGTCTTAGAATTATTCTGTGTGTTTGTTTACACCATTGCAAATGGGGAAATGCTACCAATCCCAATTTTTCAATCCCTTTGCAGGAGTGTCGATGATCACAGAAGGCTGAAAACAAGCAGAGAGCCTAACCTCCAAATCGTTTGCTGGCTTCTTTTTTTTTTTTAATTTCTTCAAAGAATTCCTCTGGCATAACTAAAACAAACAAGACCACTTGATTGCTACATGGCACAATTGAAAACTGTTATGTTACATGAAAAACAGCTCAAGAAATGGCTTGGGGAGATAATTCTTTTCATTCTTAGTGTTGTACTTGAACAACGTACACAATGCAAGACTGGTACTTCAAGGGAAAACAGCAGTTACTTTTTTCTTCCCTTCTTTTTGTTTTCACAAAAACAACAACAAAAACCAAACAACAAAGCCCACCCCCTTCCATTTTCTCTTTCATACATATTCATTACCTAGTCACACCGGACCAGAGCTTGGAAGCAGGTAACATATGCGCTGTGCATACGCTCAGACATTACCTGGGCCCCTGGCAATAGGAAGAGACTGAAATATTGCTCATATTTTGCTCCCCCAACGTAATTTCGCATGCCATTCTGCTGATTGTTGAAGTGGTTTTACAGCCTGTCCTCCTTCATAACATAAATACTCTCATCTCTGAAGAATATGTCGGCTGCAAAGAGGAGCGGGGACCCACAGAAGAAATTCAAAGCAGAGAGGAAGGGATGACTTGCTCATTTACTACAACCGAGACAGCGATGAAAACTCTGGTACCAACTTAGGAGCCGCCGCTAACTCTCCCCACGTGTCTCAGGCCGTTCCTACCTGAACCACCTGTCCTGAGTCTCCCTATTGCCAAACACTGAGATGTTTTTGCTTGATTTGGTGAATCTAGGTCTTACCAACATGCTCGTAACCAGCAATAACAAATCATCGATACGCATTTATGGAAAGGTGGTTTTTTCCCTTCTATTTTTGTGTTTAGTCTTAAGCCTCCCAAACCCCTGGTTGTAAGTGCTGAGCATATTACAAATCAAGACAGCAGAAGAGTTTTCAAAGCTTGGTGATTACTATAGTACACTTTATATTCCAAGTCAGTTCTAAAAGCTTGGAAGAAAAAAATAATTTTACCTGCAGATTACTGGTTAAGTTTGTAGTGTCATTTGATCTGTAGCGTACTTAGCAAAAATGCTTTGAAGAGAGGAAAGAACCGTGAGAAATTATGGATTTAAATAAAGAGTAAGGATACATAGTAATTCCTTACAATGGGAAAAATTACAATGAGATATTATAAAATGAAATTAAAAGTGTTGTAAGTAAACACTAAGAATATTTTGGGTTTTGTTTACAGAATCATTAGCTAAAGGAAGGAATGAAACTCACAAAGGAAGGGGAATTAACATTTGTTGACATTTTACTGCTTTTAGTTTTTATGTAAACTCAAAGCAATTAAATTATGTTTAAGACAATTTTGCTGTAAGTAGTTTCCATTTACATTCCTAGAAATAGTAATCCAACTATTTTATTGCATTGTTGGGAGCCCTGTAGCAACAGACCAAATATTTAGCAACAGCTCTGTTTGCCATCTCTAGAGCTGGAAACCAAAGGCTTGAATCAATTTAATTGCATCAGTGTTTTTCAGCTACCGCACCAGAATGTGTTGTTCTTGAGTTTAAAGGGTCTATTCCTACCTCCCCCCACAGCAGTCTCTAAATAAACCTATAAATCCTTGTTCTGTAGCACATGAATTATCAGTAACTTCAAAATAAATGAAGACAAAAATGGTTGAATATTTAAACGTGTAGAAACTCCATCCCATGATAGATCATTTCAAACCAAAATTCATTTTTTTCTTTGATATCTACTACTGCTATAAACTTCCAGTTTATCATGTAACATTACAATTTATGGTATAACCAGCTTGTGTACTGACTATAAACCCTTTGTCAATGCCACTGTAAAGACTTTATAGTCCATAAATAATAGAAGAGCGATAGTATCTATCCTTCTTATTTTGCCCAGCACATCCAGAATATAGGACTCTAAACATGTCAGAGGATTTGCTTGTTTTACATACGATATAGGTTATGCAAAAAAAATAAAAATAAAAAAAAAAATGTACATTTCTCTGAGTATTTGTCTTACAGAAAGCTCATTCAAATGAATAGGAAAGTCACAGGTGGGAGTCTTCCTGCATGTTGTAACGCAGGAATAAAAGACACACAGAAACAAAAATCAGACTTAATTTACTACATCATTTATCTGTGGCCAGGGACTACAAAAATTAATTTCCTATCCCCTAAATTATTAAAGAGAAGGTGGCTTTTCTTCATGCATAATCACGTAGGGAAGAACGTACTTAGAACTCTGCATGTAGTGTCTCATCTTGTCCTGGATCTCCGTGATGTGCTGATTCAGTCAAGACATCCCTTTGTCTCCCGGCGCAGCAATCCCAGACTCAAATCTCTCCCACGTTCACCTTTACAGCCCACCAAAGGTAACGCTGTTTAGCAGGGGCTTCCCCTCATGTTGAGACAGAACGAAGACAAAGACCTTTCCTAGCGTTGCATCCCTACATACAGGACATGACAAACCAGCAACAGCCTCACCAGCTGCACTTGCCAAGCACAGGGACTCATAAGGGTTGTGCTTCTGGCTTCTCCTCTGCATAGGGATTCCCACACAGGAGTGGGGATTTCACTTTTCATCCTGCTAGAAAAGAAAAAATGGGACTGCAAAGAGAGTGCTGCAGCGTTAAAGTAGTCTAAAGGCCACTTTACACCACTCCCGTTTTGTAAGTAAGGTTATTTACCTTTATCATAATCATGAAAATAAGATGCTAGTTTGCTCCTGAATCCCAGTCCAAGCTCCTATCCCAGATGTAGCACGCAAACCAGACTTCCATCGCTCTCATCCACAGCCTGACATTCCTCTCTACCTTAAGGTTGCTCTCTTAGCACGTGGAATTTCCTCTGCCTGTCCTCTCCCTCCACATTTGTTTGCTGCCTATTTTTCACATTAAGCAGCTCTTGTCCCTGCACCTGTCACAGCAGAGCGCTTGTGTAGGCTCACCAGGGATTGCCCCTCCGTGTCAAATCCTTCCAACCGCTGCAGCAATGGGCTTTCTGGCACAAAGCCTCCACCTGTTGATCCTACAAACCAAACTCCTTTAGACTTACACGTTCCCTCGATGGATTCCTACCTTACTCTCACTTCCTACAAGCTGGCAGGCTCCTACATTTATGTTTCTTTAGTCTTTTATCCTTCAGAGCAGTGCACAGTGACACCTTTCTCACTGTGAAATGTAACAATTGGGTGAGAACTTTTTCTCCCTTTTCAGCTCAAGAAGAAGAAGAAAAAAAAATCTGTCCCTCTTTCTTTTCCAAACCCAAGAAAGGGATGAGTCGCTTCTTGGGTGGTAACGCTCAGCGCTCCACAAGATCACGTTGCTGCAGCTCTTCTCCTCTGAGGTCC
>NW_009737514.1:309321-337901 GCF_000703405.1 Apaloderma vittatum | reverse complement strand
CTGAACCAAACACAGGCAATGAAAATACCCATGTGAGTAGATGTAGCACATCTTTAAATGTTGATGTATTCAAATATCTTTATAGAGAATACGACACAATAAGTCTCAGGTGAACCCTTTGGGAATTCCAGGAAAAAGGCTGCCTAATCTCCAGTTAAACAGGCCTATTATCTCTCACTCCCCATGAGAAAGTGAAGCAGAACTGATTTGATTAAGAGCAAATTAACCTCTCTAACACAGCTACCCAGGGTTTTACACCTGTCACTTTAGTATGACAATTTATATTTATTCAGAAAGCCATGAGACAGTAAATTAAACATTGCCCTAATTAGAAAAATGTCATATGTTACAGTGGGGTAGCAAACTGAACTAATTTCAAACAGTTCCTGTGCAAAGTACATTTCAGTACAGCATTAATACAAGTAGAGTCAATATTTTTTACACTGTCACATCTGAGCTGAATGCCATCATGCCACAGGTGTATATTTAAAGTTTTGTCAAACAATAAGGCTGGACTATATTCAGAGTTCACCATAGGCCCAAATTTGTTTAGGAAAAGCTATCAACACCTTAATTACTTTATACTGCAATACTGTTTCTACCCTCTAATGTCACAGCATACACTAGCTCTCCTTTTAATTAGTTCTCTTGCCACAGCGTTCTTCTGAACATTGTTATGGATTTGATAAAGGATAAAATTATTCAATAGGTTACAAAACCCATAGAATGTCAAATTCAGAATTACATTTGCTTCATCAGATAATCACTTACAGGTGAACCATAGTGCTCCAAGAAAAAATAAATCTAGAGGCGTACAATATAAACGTTTAGCTTCACAGAAAAACCCATAGATAGAACCCTATGTAGTAGCTTGCATGCTGGTTTCCAAACAAGAATAAGAAAGGCCAAGTTCACAGAATTACAGGTTGGAAGGGGCCTCTGGAGCTCACCCAGTGCCACCCCCTGCCAGAGCAGGGTCACCCAGGGCAGGTCCCACAGGAACGCGTCCAGGCGGGTTGGAAAGTCTCCAGAGCAGGAGACTCCACACCCTCTCTGGGCAGCCTGGGACAGGGCTCCGGCACCCACACAGGGTAAAAAAGCTTCTCCTGATGTTTTTGTGGAACCTCTTGAGGTCCAGCTTGCACCCGCTGCCCCTTGTCCTGTCACTGGACATCCCTGAGAAGAGCCTGACTCCATCTTCCTGACACTCCCCCTTGACATATTTATGAACATGACTGAGGTCACCCCTCAGGCTCCTCTTCTCCAGCTGCAGAGCCCCAGCTCCCTCAGCCTTTCCTCCCCATGGAGATGTTCCATCCCTCCATCATCCCTGGGGCTGTGCCGGACTCTCTCCAGCAGTTCCCTGTCTCTCTGGAGCTGAGGGGCCCAGAACTGGACACAACATTCCAGATGTGGCCTCCCCAGGGCAGAGCAGAGGGGGAGAAATGGCTTGAGTTGTGACTGTTCACTCAAGTCCAGCTCTGGATTTCACTAAGGCACAGCTCAGGCTACAGGCTGGTGCGTGCTGGGGCTGGTGCCTTCAGGTCAAAGCGAAAGCAACAAGTCAGCATGACACGATGGCCAGAAAGGGCTAAAGGTCACTTGGCACCCACTGTCCCCTGCAGCTTGCTGTCCCCTCCAGCCACCGTCCTGGCATGTTGGTGGATGTGCAAGGATGGCGGATGACTGCAAGAAGGGGATTTCTTCAGAATCCACTGACTCATTGAAATGGCACAGACAAAATTTCTGAGCTGGGTGGGTGTAAACGTGCAAGTTGACCCAAAAAGCTTGTGAAGCGGCTCGAAGGGCAGGTGTACTGCAGAGGCTCTTGGGCTTCCCCGTGTGGTCCAGGGGCACCAGCGCTGTGCTAGAGCGGGAAGGCGGAGCGCTCGGGCTGTTGCTTGGCTAACTAGCTTGCTCCTAAGGGCACAAGTTATGAGTTATGGTTTATGAATCAGAGAACTTGGGAGTTTGCACCCTCATGAATCAAGTGATGAATTAGTGCAGTTGTTCTCTGGCCTTTTTTTTGACTTTACCTTTTTAACAGCTTTAGTTCTCTAGCTATCTAAAAGCAGTATGCATACTGTAATTACAACAGAGATAATGACCCTTTTGATAAATAAGCCCAGATTATATAAAAAATTCTTCAGAGTTGCTCTGAGGAAACTGTATAATAATGAAGCTATCTGAACTCTAACTAGAAGATAATTTAGGTCATTATTCCCAGCAATAAATATTGGACATGCACATTTGTTTTGCTTAGCTTGTTAAAAGGAGGGCAGAACTATTTTTTTTAAAAAAACCAAACATATATATATATTTATATATAGATGAGGATTTTCTCTATTATATGTAGTTATCCATTTTATATATTTCATAGAATCATAGAATGGTTAAGGATGGAAGGGACCTTGGAAATCATCTAGTTCCAACCCCCTTGCTGTGGGCAGGGGCACACGTAAACATAGATAAGTGTATATACGTAGGAAATGCTAAAACTGTCTACATTCACCTTACTAATAAAACTGATTGAGAAATTAAGGGCTCGTCTGTGGCAGCATTTATCACAAAGGGGCAGCCCCTAGACCTTTCTCCAGAGCCCCTGAAGGGTGGCTCAAGTAAAGCAGTTCTTCAGAGCTACTGCAGCCATTTTCCCTTATCAGATTTGTTTTTAAATAGATAACATCGAAAACAAAGGAAGCCATCAGAAGCAGAAGTCAAAAAAAAAAAAAGTAAGAGATTTGCCGTGGCTTTTTTTTATAGCTGTAAGAGTAAAGATACCTTAATTCTGCAAATCTTGTTTCAGCACAAAGTCTACTAGTAACTTTTGTACAGTCTAAAGGCCACTAAATACAGAAAGTTCTTCAAAACACACTAAGTGTCGTTATTTTTCTGCATTATCATCAAGCTTCCTGGCTTTGTGTACAAAGGACTAGCATCATAAATGTACAGACATCTGCATTATTTTTTTGGATGACTGTGCCTTTACAGCCTGAGTGGTTAGCCAAGTCATAGTTATCACCTTCTTCCTTAGTTCTTAAAACAGAAGAGCCATATAGCTTCAAAATTGAAAGACACAGATTAAAGATGTACAGGTTATCTGAAGTCAGTCTGCCTTGTCACCAACCCTCAGATTCAGTGGAGATGAATTTGTCCGTAACATATTGCCTGATTCATTGATCTTTGCTGAATTCAGATTCAGTTCTGTATAACTCATAACTCATTTTAACAATTTAAGAAAATATTTTGGTAGTATGTGTGAAGACCACACTAGGGAATACCTACCAGGAAAAAAAACACCAAAACAAACAAATATTCTGCTTAAATGGTGTTAAGCAACCTAACTTAGTATAGCAGCAAGCACAGCACAGCCTGTGATTTAGCTCCTGACACCATCTCTCTCTCATCCTTAGTCTTCTCGTGGGCTGAGCTGCAGAGCCAATTACCAACCCATGCTCTTTACCACTTGAGCCTTGATTAGATAATTCATACGAGCCAACTGAAGTTACAGACCCCTGGTACTGAAGCATGGGCCTAAATTCACATATCCTGCTGGAAACAGCGTCGCTTTCCCCAGAAAATTCCAGCGTAAGTTGAATATTCTTATTGCCCAGGACTATTTTTGAGAAAGCTTCTGCAAAAATCATTTATAGAATCATGGAATGCATTGGGTTGGAAGGGATCTTGAAAGGTCATATAGTCCAACTCCTCTGCAATAAGCAGGGACAGCTATAACTACGTCAGGTTGCTCAGAGCCCCATCCAACCTGACCTGCAATGTTTCCAGGGATGAGGCATCTACCATCGCTCCGGGCAACCCGTGCCAGTGCCTCACCACCCTCATTGTAAAATAATTCTTCCTCATATCTAGTCCAAATCTCCTCTTTTCCAGTCTGAAACCGTTACCCCTTGTCCTCCAGCCTGTATTGATCCTGGGGGTTGCCTTGCCTCAGATGCAGGACCTTGCACTTGGCCTTGTTGAACCTCATGAAACTCAACACTTCTTGCTTTGTTGTTTTTTTTTTTTGAGAAAAAGCTTTAGAAATGTCTCATTTGGGTAAAAATTTCTGTTTTCCCTTGAAATGTCTTTAACCTGCCCTAATCTCACGTGATTTAGGATGGGAAATATAACATTACTCAAGAAAATAGCAGTGGGGCTACAAAGGTGTCATTTAATTCCCCTCTAAGTATCCAGTCCAAAAATAAATAAATAAAATCAAGCCTTGTGCACCCACAGGTTGGAATTTGTCCAGCTCTTGCACCCTCAGCAGCTGCGTGTGCCTCCAGACAGCAGCCAAAATGGATTCAGCTCCTGCAATCGCTTTGAAATGGAGCAAATGAATAACAGCAGCAGTTCATGTCAAACACAAGCCGTAGCAACAGATCCCAGGAAGGAATATTTTTAGAAGACTTTAAAATTGAAGTTTGTGGATCGGCGGGGAAATGACAGAAATAACAAGGTGGCAACTTATAATTTACTGATTGAACAAAACGGAGTTACGGATCATCTGAGAATAAGGCAGATTTAAACCAAAAAAAATATGTTTTTACATTAAAATTTTAGGAACATGAAGCCTTTGGGAAGAAAGAAATAAAAGGAAGTGCAGAAAGGGCATCTCTTTCATACACACCGTATGTATCATCAGGAAATTCTTAAGGAAATAACAGTTGAAGTCATGAGTAAAATAGGCGTATCAGTTTTCAGATACAGTGGATTTGCTACTCTTTTTGAAAAAGGAAGCACTGAAAAAAATAAAGGAGAAATTGTAGGGGTTATAAAAATAGCTCTTAAAAAAAAAAGAAAAAAGAATACCAATCAACAAGCTCTTTACCTGAGGTATTTTTTTAGCCTATAAAAATTGAAAGTTACCAGAAAATTAGATTGCAGGGAAGTACTGTAGCAGCAATAGTAAATTTGTGTAAGAAGACAAGAGATGGGCAGGATCATAATATGGGTATTGGATCACACAGGTGACGTGAATAAAAGCACTTATTGTTTGTAATTGTTAACACCAGAGCACAGGGGAAATGTTCTGCCCAAGATGGAATTAAGAAAAAAAGCCACCTAAATTAAGTGGGTTAAGTGGATATACTGGGTAGTTTCAGGCTGTGCAGTGCATTTCAGAGCTACAGGACTTGGATCAACCCAAAAGTTGAAGCGTGTGTGCTAAGCTCGTGTCCACCATCTCTTCAACAAATTATACACAGCGACTCAGCTGATGCTCTTCTTGTTTTGTTTTGTTTTCTTGAGGTTAAAGAAAATGAGCAGGTAATCATCTCAATATTCCAACCCATTTGAAAATGAACCCTATAAATCCATTTGTTCCGAGCTACCCCCAAGAGCTGAACAAGCTCCCTGGGTAACTCGTGGTGCTCACAGGTACAGGGGGAAGGCAGGATAGAGCACAGCCCGAGGTTTACTTCCCATGAAACCACACTTCATAGCCAAGCTTTAACTATCTTACATCATAATGTTCGTGTCCCTAAAAAGACTGCCTGATCATCATGAAATGATCTTGAAAGTCCTGAAATGGAGATGTAATGAACATAAATCATTTTGCTTCACCTTGCTGGGTCTAGAGAAGTGCGGATCTTAATAAAGCATCACGATATGGAAGATGTAAGGTGGCAATGATCTCTCCTCATTGCCCAAATTGAGGAGCAGTGCTTTTGGATGAGTACAGGGAGATTAACACTTCAGTGCTATGAGCACAGCTACAGCACCGAGGGAGGGATGCTCTCTCCTGGGCTCCTCAGGCACTGGCATCATTGGGAATCCAAGGGTTCAGCACTGCTGTCCCGGCTGGGGTTTCAGGGTGAGGGTTAGTTGTGGTCATAAGACCAAAACCACAGTCAGTGGCTGTTGGCAAGGGACAGAAAGGCAGAACACAAAACCACCTCACAAGATACTTGCCATCCTGAAAAAAAAGGAGGAAGCAGTCCGCCTCACATGTATTTTTGTTGTCCTTGGAGACAACTGTGATTAGTCAAAAGCCAAGAAGGTAGCTTTAATAGAAGAAGGGAAGTGCTGGAACAAAGCCAACAATAACTTTTTATAATTCTGACAGCGTTCAAAGAACATGCCGAGCTTCCATTTCAGTATTTGGTAGGATGCAGTTAGAATTATATCATCACATACGTGAATCCAATATGATCCTTCACAAGCAGAAATCAGCAGCATGCCATATGTTGTATATCCTAAACACTAGTCAAAATAGCCTCATTTCATCTGACAGTACAAAGAACTGTCTGGATGTTGCATCTTTCCTTGGCAGACCACATAGACTTATTGCTGTGTTTGTTTCAAGACGGGAAAATCCCATCCAGCCCTTGCGTGGCAATCATGAAAAGAATACAAGCTGGAGAAATATTAGTATTAGAAATCAGTGGAACTGAATATTCACCTTATATTTTGGTCATGAATGGTCAAACTTCTACACCATCTTAAGGTAGACAAACAGCTTTTCTCACACTGAGGGAGCTCAAACTAATATTACGAGGTTTTTTTCTTTAAAAAAAAGAAAGGAAAAAGCTTTTGGCCCCTGCTGATATAAATAACGAGTTGTGTGGAATTATTATTTAGAAAATGGAAAGCACTAAATATCAGTATTACACAGCGACAGTCAGGGTCCATTGTGCGATGCAGCCCACAGATGCGTAACAAGTACCTCCTACCAAAAGCATATTCTTTGCACAGTTGACAAATAGCACCTATTTTATTCTCCGGTGAGTAAACAATAGGATTATATTAACCAATATGTTTTGTAGAGAAAAAAAACACAACAAAGCCAAAAAAAGAACCCAGTAAACTAACCACCAATTAGCTATTTTTATCATCTGCAGCTGAGCAGAACGTGCTGCTGCAATTTTGGCAGCAGCCACACCTCAGTCTGGCAAACCCATATTTGTTCTTATTTGGTTAATACAGGTTTTTGGCTAATATCAAATTAAATTGCTTGAGATTCACATTGGTCATGGAAGTAATGCCCTCTCAAACCATGATCTAAGCACTTCTAAACCAGATACTCATATTTAATAATGTATAAATATGTAAAGATTGATAATCAAAAGTCACTTGTGCTTATATTGTGAGACTTGGTGCTTTTCCTTGTGGAAATCAAACTTGATTGACCCAATTTTCAGTTTTTCAGTTAATCGATTTAATCCAGACAGGAACCAAAATTTTCCCATTGACAAAAACTAATATTTCTTCTGGCTTATTTTTCACCATTAAAAGGAGGAAAACAGCAAATCCCTCTAATTACATACCCAGGTTTGGGTTCCTCAGGGTTTCAAGGGATACACGATTGACTGCTGTACATAAGAAAACTTGGGTCAAACAATTGAATAAGAAAAGAGATGTGGGGCCAGAGACAAGAAAGTGGGGAAGGAGCAAAAACAGTTATACAGAAATAAATGGAGTGTAGACTTTGGTAAGTAATAAAAAGAGATCTTCAAGATACCTCGTGGCAGTTCTAGCAAAGTGCCACGGAGTGGTATATTATTACTCCTTACATGAATGATCTGCTGGGTCTACAGCTGAGGGCAAAAGAGGCAGACAGTGTTATCCATTGCAGAGTCTTTAATGAGACAATGTGAAGTTCAAGTTGCACACCACGCAATATTTTTCTCCCCTGTTCAATCTATATTAAGTCGATATTCTGCTAAAACCTAACATTTGTTGCATTTTTCCAATTTAGTTTCTGTCAATGTCCCCTAAAAGTGCTGAGCCTATCCAACTGACATCACCCACACAAATTTCAATAATGGTGTTGCAGCGAAAAATGCCATTAAGCAGAGGCTGTGCTTTGAGGAAACAGCTCAGCTTCTCATTCACTTGACATCTGTAAAAGCTTGTCTTTTCATCAGAAACTGTAAAAGTCTACAAAGATGCACACTGCAGCAGTGCTCTGAGGCTCCCTTTGCTTTTTAGTGATGGTGTGGCAGGAAGGAATAAAGACCATGAGAGGCTGCAATGAAAACTAACCAGAATTTTTAACCAAGTGCATACAGAGCTGCTCTGGTAGCTGCAGAGCTGTGTCATCTGCTGCATTTCACACACAGCTGCTGCCAGTCCCTCCTGCTTCATTTTAAGATATTAGTAACCTTCAAAAAGGAATTAAACTTCTCTATCTGATACCTCAGCTAACTATGCAGCCAAATGGTTTTTGTTCTGCTCTTTTTTATCTTTCCCCCTGCTGTTTTTCATTCTGAAAGATCCCACAACACATGATGATTGCAAGCCATTTCCAGAGGGTGCTTCCTGCAATAGCATGTGGGGAGAAACAGCCCTCAGTAAATTGTTCCTCTTCCTTTACTACAACATCAAACCAGAAACTGCCTTAACAAGGTTTTTATTAACTCTTGCAGACTTTAAAACATCAAACAGCCAAAGGTGGGTTTAGATCCCTTCCTCCCTCTCCCTGCCTTGCAGGTGATCCCTCTGGTTCTTATTCTTCTCGTCAAAGAGGCTGAGAGCTTAACAAGTTTAATGGTAACAGCAAAAGTTCTTTATAATTCAAGGACGTTATTAAGGAATAGAGAATATTAACTTCTTTTCACGATTTCTGCTTCTGTATGTCTATGAGTTTCTATAATAAATAACTATGACTTGTTACAGATGAACCCAGCAAAGGAATGAGCACTAATAAGACAGCAAACTTAAAAGACAGGCAGGCAAATTATACTTTTAAAAAATTTGTTGAGGAACAGTGCGCCCAGCTGACAACAGCAGTGCCCGATTTCACAGGACTTAAGTTTCTAATGTAACCAAAATAGAGTTCAGGACAACATGGAAAGGAAGGCAACATCTCCAGTCACCATAGAGTGTCTGTCATAAGTGGACTCAGGATGATTCAGGTCACACAAAATTAGAAGGCATGTCAGAATGCTTTAAAATATATTAAAATAGCAGTTGACTAAAAAAAAAAAAAAAAAAAAAAGAGAGAGGGAAAGGAAAAATATTTACTACCATAAATTTTATTGCTGAGTTGTATGGAAAGTATTTTCTGACTTCTTTTTTTGTTCCAGTACGTAAAAAAATATTATAAAAGTAGCAAGCTACAAAACACAATTAAAAAGACCTAAATTAAATTAAATAGGAGAAAACAGCTTAAACTGTAAATCATACCTAGCACACACACTTACAGCAGCACCACCTTAATCTACGTCTGATCCACTAACAGACGATCTGCTCTTTCACCTAACATATTCATTGGGACAGGCACAAATTTAATACACATCTTTCAGTTCAAGTAAATAGGCAGAGACTGCCAAATTTGGCTGTACAAATCACAGCAGTCGTATTTTTTTATCACATCACAAAATGTGAAAGAAAAGATTACTCTGATAATAGAGCATAGAAGAAAAGAAGGTCAATTCCTGAGTGCAACTTAAAAAGTTGTGGCAAAGCCTGTGGTGTTTCACAGAAAATAACAACCACTTAGAGGTGAAAAGACACACAAAACCTCCCCAACTCACAGGACCCAGCCCCAACTAGGTACCGGTGGAGCATGTACTAACTAACTGGTAGGAGTTCACTTTTGGAAATGCTGGTTTTGCTCCCGAGTCTTCTTTCCGATTACAGAAACGAGGTTTTAAAGCAAACAGAATGTGGAGAGGCACTGCTAAAAGCTGTTGACACAGAACAAATGAGATCACAGATTAGAAGGGATGTGCCAGTTAATGAACACAGAGCTGTTGATCAGTGTAAAACTGTAAACTCTAAATATTCCTCCCAACGTTTTTCTTAATTTTCTTCAAGGAATTGGAACCTTCAGTCATTAATTGGACTTATGGTGCCCTTTGTGTGTGTGTGTGTGTGTGTGTGTGTGTGTTAGAATTTTTTCCTCAGAGATTCAAATATAATCCTATGTGATTATGTCCCTACTTGCAAGGTAACTGGAAATGCTCTACATACTTATTCAAAACATTTGTAAATGGAAAACATTAATGTGGTCTGCTGGGCACTTCTGATGTTGTTTAATGTCGGAGAATGAGCGTGAGAATGAGCAATGTCATGGGCTTTGACAAGCAGCAACTGTTTAGAGGCACTCCCACACCCATACATTGAAGGAAAATTTACAGAAGGGTACTGCCAGTACACCTTTGCCATTCATTAATGGCTTCATGTCTTCCGTGTTTGATCATGCTTAATAGCTCAGGAATAAGAGGTTTTTCCCCCTTCCACAGAAGTTCTGTGAGCAAACATGCAGATATAGATATTTCTATGAACACGTGTCTATGGATTCTGTCTACTAAAGACAGATTAAATACTATGGAGAGAGAGTGTTAATATTTGCAGTTGTAAAAGGATTAGGAAGAATCTACTGTTTCTGCAGCCACACCAAGAGTTTCTGGGTTTTTAATTAGAGCCCAAAATCAGAATAGACTAAAAACACTCTTTGTAAAATTTGAAGAATAAGGACAGTTTCATTTTCACATTTTCAAAGAAATGCTCTTGGGCTAGTTTGTTGGGGTTTTTTTAATGTAGACTAAATTTTTTTGTATAGGCCATCACTGTACATTAGGAATATACTTCATTTCCATTCTAGGTATCTTCTGTCCATTTAAATTCAAGCTGTTCTGCAATGCAGTAGTAGTTACTTCTCTAGATGAGTACAGTCAGATTCTCTTCTTCTGTAGCATTTACTACGATGACTGAAGAGAGGAAGACTTGTTAATCTGATGTAGCTATTCCATTTCCATAAGGAATTATATTTTGCCTTGATGATGTGATGGTACAGTAGAATCAGAATGATGCAACATCTTTAAAATAATGGAATGAGCAAAGGTCAAGGATTCTTACTGAACGTGAAAGATTACAGCAATAAAGCACTCTGAAAGTTGTATGGAAAGGATATCACTCTCTCCTAAATTGTATAACTATAAAAGCTAACCTGCTGCACCAGCTTTCCAAGATAAAAATAAATCTAAGAATCCATGGAGGAAAAACAGGTTGAGAGTGGGGAAACACCATTATTAGTCCTTTCATCCTTCCTGACAGTAGAGAAATATGAACATGATCCAGAGAATATGAAAATCAAGCCCTACGAACTGGCATTTTTTTACTTCTCCCCCTCCCTTCCCCCAACTGGCTGCTATCCTTCTTATAGGAATGTCAGTCTTATATATGTCTTAGAACAAATTTATTGTTACCTTTCTCTCACTCCCTCACCCATCTCAAAAGATGGATGAGCTCCAAGACCATCTGCATTCGACTCCCCAACAACATATTCTTGTTGTCATGCCTACAAGGCACTGCTTGAACAGGCAGTATTGAACAAGACCAGTTTTTCTTCATGGTTCTTAAAAAGAACAATGAGATGATGGAGAGTTTTGCTGAAGTAAGCACATCCAGACTTTATACAGTAAATCTCCAACATGATTTTTTTTTTTTCAGTAAGAACAAACTTCTCACTTTGGAGAGATGAGGAAATAAAACCGAGCAAAAATGCTTTAGCAAATTATTAAAAAATAGGATTAACAGGAGAGAATTTGGAAAAAAAAACAAAACACCAAAAGCAACAAAAGCAGCTGCAGGAAAGAAACCTTCAGCGTCGCTTCTAGTCTAATAGGAAGGTTTTCAGTTTTAAAAGGTAAAAGGTTAGAATACAAGATAAACTGCTTTGCCTTCAGCCTCAGCTTATCCACACAGGGAATGGATTATTGCTCTGAAAGCTGGAGCTCTTTCTCTTTATTGAAAGTGTTCCTGTAAAGGTAAGACCACTGCTTCACCCTTATTTATAAAGCAAAAACGATGTTTGCATTTACTTCTTAGGACACTACTCGGGTGTTGGAAGAGTGGATTAATAAAATATTCACTGATGTTACACTTGTATTGCAACCTAATGCTTCAGTCACCACACGGAACATAAAAGCCTATCATATTATTAATCTTCAATTTAGGATGGGAGGATTTCTGCTCACCATGCAGAACTTCACTTACGATATGATTCCATTCCAACAAAATACACTTTAATTGTGATTCCATTAAATTAGAAAGAGATGGTTTTGCCTGATACAATGCTTTGATGCCTACAGTTTCAGTGCTAATAAAGGTATTATCACCACAGGTGTACATTACATTATGCTCATTAATTAGGGCATGAATTAAAATTTTTCCAGGCTATACTCATTCTCAGTCATTTAGATAACTCATTCAGGAAGGGAAAATTGGGGTGGACAAGATAAAACAAGTTAAAAGTTAAAGAAAGAAAAGGAGGAGGAACACTGCACTATGGGAGAACTCCTGAATCTATTCCATCTCCATGCTGACAGACTGCTCAATGCATTTTTTTTCCTTATTTGTGCCATTGTAAAGTCAAAAGAGATTTGAGAAGTTATGCTCAAAATCTTGTTATGAGCAAAAAGAAGATGGGCCTTATATGTCCTGCCAGTCATTTGCTGATAACTCAAAGGATCATTATTAGTCCAAATTTAATCACTGAATGAAAAAAAAAAAAAAGACCTATTACAGAACATAATCTCAATAATAATACAGTGTTAATCTTGCCTTTCCACCACCCCTCTGGATCCTAGGGTTGCAGGCACTAGTCTTCCTCAAGCAAAATCATGAGTGTCCCAACTTGCTCACTGGGAAACCCGTAATGTAGAAGGGGTTTCTTCTTCCTCTTCTACTTTCTTCTTTCTGGATTCACAGGGAGCTATTCTTTTGTGTTAACACACTTGTAAACATTGCTTTTTATTCGTCTGCAGCTGCAAGAACAATGCTGTATTACTGGGAGAAAGCTAACTTTCACGTTAGCTTAGTGCAGAGACTAATGTGACTCACTAACATGAACAAATGAAAGGGAAATACTGTGCAAGTTAACCAAGAATATCTTAGTGGTAGATATGACAACATCTAAATGAGCTTCACTTCCCTATTGACTCTGCTTTTAATCTTAACCCTCAAACAGTAAACAAGTATTTGGCTCCTCAAACCACTGCTCAGACACATCCTTATGTTGCTGTTTGTTTTTCTAAAACAGAGAAGAAAATATGGTGCAAATATAATTATGCCTTCCTTTTCATAGCAGGGGCATGGGTACACAAAACATCAATGTTTTACCTTTTTTTTCTACTATGTCAAACCAAATGTTGCTGAGAAAAAAAAAATGTTAGTACCTGCTGTTCTAGAACCAAGCATGAGGGTCACATATCCCAGCAGCAGTTGTAGGAGGTCTTGAGAGAAGGTGCCCTGCAGCTTTGATACGGTACTGGTTCATGAGCGCACATCAAGTCCTCATCCATCCCCTCCTTCTTTCTCAGGCTCAGATAAATATGAATACAAAGGCAGTCACTTAGCAGCTTCCACAAGCAGAGTGATGCTCAGCCAGACTCTGAACAAGGGCTATCTGGGGTTCTTGAGCCTCCCTAATCAGGGAGGGCAGCTAGAAGAAAGCCTGTGGGCCCCCTTGGGTCAAGGACAGCTAACAGGCTTCCTTAGAAGCTGACAGATCTGCCCATACTCATCTGCATAGCCTCACCTGGCAGTCACCCTCCAGTTCTTCAGGGGGTTCTCAGTGAGGTCTCAAAGGAGAGCCCAGAAACTGGTGAACAAACTGCTGTGTCTGTTGAGGGAGCTCTGAACCCCGAAGCAAAGGCAGCCAGAGCTGCAACAACTTGGCCTCCCAGCATCCTGGGAACCTGACTAAGTCACGGTGGCAGGTGTAGCTACCACCTCTTTTAGGTCCCAAGGCTTCTAAAAATTTTCCAAAGATGTTTTCCTGCTCAACACAGAGACCTCAAGCTATTTCCACCTCCCTCACATCTCGCCCTTTCTCAGGAGCCCTACAGCAGAGGCAGGGGTCTTGCCTTCCCGATTCCCTTGGAGCACAGGCGAGCCTTGCATGGGCTAGCACAACACAGGGCTCAGCAGATGGCATCCAGCCTGGGGAGCAGCATGCAGCCACTGCAGAGCAATCCCGGACAGGGATTAGCGAGGCGCGGTCCTCGTGACCAGCACTGCACAAGGGAAGGACAACCCGGGCTGTGTCCCACACCACCGGGTGGGTGTCAGCACTGTGGGACAGCAGCGGGGCCCATCATACTGCTCAGTTGTGTGATGGCTTTTGCTAGAAGTCTTGGTGTTCAGAATTTGGGGTTTTTGCAGCACATCAGGACAAAGCGGGTGTTCATTAGTTGCTGGCAGAAGCCAGGCAGGCACCAGTGCACAGGCTCAGACTACCTTCTTCAGCATTTCTAATTACACTTGGATGGTAATTGCGCATGGTGCTGTATGACTGAGGTTGAAAGTTGACAGAAGAGAAATGTTCCAAAAATATTACCACCAAAATTGAGTTGGTAACACAAAACAAGAACAGTAGGGAAAACAACAAAAGCCATTACACCCTGCTAAACTGAGAAAATCCTCCATAACTCATAATTTTGGTGGTAATGTTGTCAGAGGCTGTTGACTGCATTGGCAGACAAGCCACGTGAACTTTCCGAGGAATGAGATTGCTAAGCAGGTGAGTCATGTCCAAAAATGAGCCAAAGCTGACTAAATCTTTCAAATGCTTTTGAAATTTTTCCCCACAAGTGGTCCTCCAAGTCAGCTGTCGCTGCAGACCCACAGGGATTATGGTCATTCACGTGGTTTCACTGGGTGGACCAGTTATTGTCACGGCAGGAAGCCAAGCGTTCTGGCATGCCACAAGCACAACGCGAGAAACCAGTTAGTATCTGTAGAAACACCCCCATCACCATTATCTTTTAACAGCATCTTGATTGCCAAGGCATAAGTATCACTTAGCATTCACAGAAATCTTAAATTTTGAAGTGCTTATTCGTGTTCGCTGCTGTATCTTGTGTTACTTGTAATGCATTTCCATGACAGGCACAAACAACTTTAAAATAATGTCCAGCAGTCAAAATTTCATTGCATAGCCTCTGTGGTTATAAACCATGTTACATGTAGGCCAGCAGTACTTCAGCATTTCACAGATAAATACATACGCACTCTTTATCCTTAACAGCTATGTTATGCTGAGAAAAGAAAAAAAGGTAGCAGCAGTTTGAGTGGCATTAAAATGAAGGGAAAGTGCAAATAAAATTCAGATTTATTTCAGTTTCATTTCTACTTAACTGCAGTTATTCATAACTTCTAAATGCACATTCAGCTGCAGTTTCTAGATGCAATATAGTAGTTTTTATGCAGTTAAAATGAGTTTATGTACAAGAGAATTGCCACAAGCCAATTCAAAACTGCTTTTCAAAACCCCTTTTCCAAACAAAGTTGTAGAGTAATAATTCTATTTGTGTTGTGTCAGCTGGCCCAGAACTACAAATTTGAAGTTATTGTGAAGAAAACTAGGATAAAAAAATAAATAAATTTGTAGAACCTATGTGAAATAGCTAAACATACCACATGCATTAAAAAGAGGAAAAAGTCACAACAAACTATTCTTGCTTTGCTTGGAGACACCCTTGCAGCATAAGCATACGCCTGCTTTCTGTATCTGATACGTGTCTTAATTATCCACCTTCAAATTTTTAATGCCCCCTAAGCTCAAGTTATTAATCATAATTTGCATGTAATACTCTTCAGTTTGCTTTATGTGCCCTCACAAAGACATCAAACTATACAGATATTACAGGACTTCCATGGTGCTTTCTTTCATTATGGTTAAAATAGCTTTTCCTCCAGCATTTATAGTACACTGGAGAAGGGCTGTTGGTCTCTCTCCATAGTGTTCCACAAAGACATTTCCCTTGGCATTCCCCACAGCTCTTTGCACGGCAATTTCAAAGCTGAGGCAATAATCCATTCAGCCTTACTTGCCATCCATGGCAGGATATAGAATCAATAACAAGTTCAACTTCACCAGTCCCCCAGACCATCGCTGGGAACAGCCTCTAATTTGAGGCTTACGTGCGAAGCAGAAGGTGCTGCACATGCTTCAAATGCAACCAAACCCCATCAAGTGCAAGAGTTACACGTGGGAAGTTAATTATTTGTACTTTGCGTGTAATTGGAAACCTCAAGTGGGGTTGGCACAGAGAACCGTACGATGTTATTTCAGATACACTCTCTGAGATGTATTATTCTGTCCTCTCAAGAGTTTATAAAAACCAGCTAACGCAAAATCAAGCCAGGAAAAAGGAGCCAAAATTTTTTAAAACCTGGTGACAGAGTGTCAGGAGGAAGCTGAGATTGGATTCACTGGTACAGAACATAACATAAAAGGCTTCAAAATCCATACAATTCCCGTTCAACAAGAGCTGCTTTTTTTGCTTTTTTTAATTAAAAAAAAAAGAAAGAGAGGAGGAGAAAGAAAGAGGAGGAGAAAGAGAAGAAAAAGAAGAAAAAAGAAAGAAAAAAAAGAAAAAAAGAGGGAGGGATGCAGGAAGCAGCCTAGTCAGGCAGTTTTTAGCGTTCCTACAGTTGCAACCAACTAAAAGTTGTGCAAAGAATCACAGTTCAGAAAATGATCAATAGCCCCCAATCATTATCTGAGCAGAATATTAAAGTAAGACATGCATAATAAAGTAATTTTGATTCATTTTTGAGAAGTGATGGTATTTAGTGAGATTCAGTAAATTGTCCCTTTCAGCACTAATAACATGTTCATGGCTTTCCCCACCAGACGTTCCATAATGGCAATATAATAGGATTGCAATGACAATTAAATGATTGCATATTTTAGGGCAATGGAGGGTATCCACTAGGGCATGAACCGTTAGCAAGATGGTAACATCGTCACAGAAGTTTTCATGCTTTGGCATAGCCACGGATAAAGCAGAAACATTGGAAGAGGGCAGGTATTCAATTCTTGCCCCATCTTCTGGACTTCAAAAGGCAGAAGTCCCCAAACTGACAGCAAATCTTGAAAACCCTGACAGAAACTGAAGTTGGCTTCCAGCCCTTCCTCCCTCTCCCACCATCAGAGGGGTTCACCTAAGACCACACATAGTCATTGCTGAAAAACGGCTCAGAGAAGACAGCAGGGAGGTTCCTCCTCTTCCGCTCCCCAAATCACAGACTGGGAACTCTCCCGAAGCCTCCCCCGGACCCCGGACCTTTGAAGCCAACAACTGCTCCGCAGCGCGCACTGCACGTGGGCAGAGCTGTGCGTATCTGCCATACCTTGCTGGAAGGAGAGTTTTATTTAAAATTTAGTGTTGGTCTGAAGTGCTTGAATTGACATCCTGGGCAACGGAGCTCCCGGTTCCAAGGCTGGGCACTGAACAATGTGTCTTCCCTTTGCTTCCTTCCTGTACCTCCCATGTTGGAGACATAAGCTTATCTTAGAATCATAGAAGTTGGAAGGGACCTTAAAGACCATCCAGTCCCAACCCCCTGCCCTGGGCAGGGACATCCCCCACTAGATCAGGCTGCCCAGAGCCCCATCCAGCCTGGCCTTAAAAACTCCCAGGGATGGGGCTGCCATCCCCTCTCTGGGCAACCTGTGCCAGGGTCTCCCCACCCTCATGGGGAAGAACTTCTTCCTCACGTCCAACCTGAACTGACCCATCTCTGGCTTCAATCCATTCCCTCTAGTCCTGTCACTGCCCAACATCCTCACCAGCCCCTCCCCAGCTTCCTTGTAGCCCCCTGGAGATACTGGCAGCCACAATAAGGGCTCATCGGAGCCTTCTTTTCTCCAGACTGAACAACCCCAACTCTTCTCCAAACATCAGTGACTTGCTCCAGTGTTTTGCTGAGCTTATGGTCAGCATGGAGTGGAATCCAGTCTGACAGCAAAGGAATGGGCAGCTGTATTGTTTTTCACCAGTTACAACCAGCCCTTGGCTACAGCACAGAACCAGTGCTTGACACAGAATATCTGCCTCTGGTAGGAGAACTTAATTCCTCAACCTAAATGGCCTAAGAAACCTTTTGCAATCAAGGTATTTCTTTATGGAAGTGAGGAAATGTGACTGCGAGAGGAATGAATAAAAGGAAACAAAAATAAACCAAAAAAGCCAACCACAAAATCAAAACCTCAACAAGTTATTTCGTGGCTTTCTACCCAAATTAATACAGCTAAACTTCTAAGGACAAAGTACCAAGCATAGAAGAATCCCAGGGAATTCAGCTTAAGTATAGATCTGGACACTGGAATTTTCTATTTAAATATTCCAGATATCACAACAAATGGTTCAGTGCAATATGCAGGGATAAATTTAGATGCTGTCAAAACCAGAATTCTCTGATAGATCTAAGTTTACTTCCCAAATGCAGAACTGTAGAACTGCAGAAAACACTGGCAAAAGAGAATGCTGAATTGCATCATATTAAACATCGTTTCGAGAAAGCATACACATTTTTCATCCTTTGCTTAAGAAAAAAAATGCATTAAAAAAGTGAAACAGCAATCACAGAAGAAGAATATAGGGATAAAAATGTATGCATGAGACAATGGTTTTCCTACTTTCTTCCTATTTGATTGCAGCTGGAGGATAGAAACCAAAAGGCATTTGTTATATTGCTGCATAATCCCATTTGCAATGATCAGTCTCTGATGTGGCAGATAGAGGGGTGTATTAGAATGCCTTTAAGTATTTGTTATCCCTTTATTTTATGTGTACAACTAGTGACTGATATCTGCTGACAAAGCATCCCATAACTCTGGCAGTGTTTGTGCACATACATAGATATACAGGCAGTACCTCACACATGGTTGTGCCATTATTTCACCACCTTAGAAAACAATTCCACTAGAATTAAGAGCATTTGATGCTAAAGCTCAGTAAAGCCTTCGAATTTAGACAGGAAAGAGAATCATTTTCTTTCTTTCAAAGACAGTGAAATGAAAAAGAAATGAAAATCAGCATTAAACTGTCGAAAGATACCTAAGAAAGTTTCTTAAGACATTTGCCACACTTCAAAACATCAAATGGAAATTCACTGAGGTAGAAGATCTGCAGGGCCACAGTAGCCACTTGCTTCTTCTGTAGCACTGTGACAAAGGGACCTTAATCCCACCCTACAGGCACAACTAGAATAAGAAAGGAAATGGCCAACATCTACCAAATCAGTGCACTAATTGTTTGCTACCTTGTTCCGAGAAGGGTTTGGCTCAGAGTCCACCTAGATTTCTTTCCAATTGATATAACATCTTCACAAACCACAACCAAAAGACTGCAGTCCTGGTCGTCGTATCAGTCAGTGCCTTTCCTCCTTTATTGGTGGAAAATATAAACCGGGTTACATCAGAGGATAGCGACACTGAAGAAAACTAAGGCAAGAACAACGTTCAGGTCACCAGAGAGCAGCTAAACAAATTAATGTATGCCATGATAGGGAGACATCCTGCTTATTAATGACTAGAACTCCTCTTCCAGAGTGACAACTGAGGCTGAAGTCTACTCATCATAGGAAAGTGACTCTGTGACTTCAGAATTTTAACTCCCCCTTTTACCTGTCTCTTCCTGGCATGCAAACTTAACTACTAGAAGTTGCTTTTTAGGAATTGAAACCTGTAAGTTTTCAGTGTCTTTTTCTTTGTTCCCCAGTAGCTCAAGTACTATAAAACTACTTTGGAACTACGTACTAGCTATCTCTAGAACCATAGTGCTGGAACAACGAACACTGCTGATAACACACTCTGGAATGCATTGTTTATTTAATATTTGAAAGGAATACATAAGAACCTATACTCCTATAGTCTATTCCTCTCTGCATCTACTCGGATATCTCTTAAAAGCAGCAAAGTGACAGGGAAGAAAGTTTGAAAGAGGTTTTTTCAGGCCTGAGACAGATCTGGTAGGTGTTAGAGACTGGATCAGGTGTCTTGGCATATGGGACTCCCTAAGAGATGTCAGCACATGATTCTACCTAGTGGGAAATAAAGCTTCCTAGGCATGCAAAGCAGTCTATCACCTTCAGCTAAAGAGCCACAGAAAGAAGATTAGAGAAGAACAGCAATTTGAAAACAATATGAGCCCTCAACAGCTTCCTAAGTAAATACCAGGTGTTGAAATAGCTCTAAAAAACAAACAAATAACCCCCAACTCACACCCCATTTTGGCAAGAATTTCATGGGGTAGAGGGAACGGCTTTGTAGTTTCCTTCCACACAGCTTATGTTGCAAACATGCAATATGTAGTATATTTTAGACTAAGGCTCCAGGTTCAGTAAACAAGTCTTTACAGGACAGAGCCCACTGAAGAACAACAGCAACTCATTTTTTTAAAGAAAAAATCAGCAATAAAACAGGATAAATGCATCCAATTATCAAGACAAATATTGTTTCAAAACAACTCAGAAACCTTGCATGCAAATCCTTTATCTCTACGAGAACAAAAATAAATATTTACTGCGTGCCAAATAAAATTAAGAAGTATTTGGCAGCGAGGGGAGAAAAGCACTTTGGAACGTCACATTGCATGGCTGCAAAGAGAAGAGGAGAGCTTCTGCAACCGGAAAATGCCTCAAGAACATCATTTCACTTTTAACGTCTCTAATGAACTTCAAAAAAACAAAATCAGAGGAAAGTTTTAACAAAAAGCCCAGCCTTTTGATTACCCACATTAATTGCGGCAAATCAAAGTTGCATTCTCCTTCCCCCAGCAATGCTTTGCTAGTCATCTGAAAGCTGTCTCTCACGAGAGCTCCGCAGTGCCTCTGCTTGACTACTGGAGGTACAAATAAGTTTGCTACTGCTAACGGTTCAGCTGTTTCTAGCAGAGAAATCCAGGATTAACCCCACTCAAAAAAGAGAACTTTAATATCTTCTAATATCTCCAACACAGTGCCTTAATATCTCAGAACTTTAATATTTCCAACACAGTGCAGAATCATCACCACACAACTACATACAACCATGAAACAAAGTTGAAAAAAATAAAACCAAACACCGTGAATACTGCAGGTTTTCTTTCCAGCAGCCAACAGAGCACTGAAGCCCAGAAGCTTTATCAACCCCACTCAGCTGCTCGAGGGATGTGATTGCACACACATGGATCTCGGTTAAGCTACTTTGCTGCATCGAGGCTGCCCCACTCCTCCTGAGATGGAACCTGGGCAGAATTGATTTCCAACCTGCCCCTTCCCCATCCATTTTAAACGAGAACATAGATTTAAAAACATTTCAAAACATCAGAACATAGATGTGATTTCTGCCCCCAAAAGGACAACTTCCACTGCCCGTGGTGAGTACAGCAAATCCAACATACTGACAACACAGCTTGCCCCAAAACTAGTAATAGCCATAGCCCAAGTTAAGATTGGAAGAAGCAAAGAAACTCTCATGGATTTCCTCAGGACTTTTCCAACATGCTCAAACACTCCAACACACTTTTCCATCTCACTCAAATTTGGCCCAAACAATTAGGAATAAGGAAAACAATACTCAGGCTAATGCTGCTGCAGCTAAAGGGGTAAAAAAATATCTTTTTTCTAAATCTTTCCTTATCTCTTAAACTTTGTTTATAGCAACATCCTTTAGTTACGTAAAGGGCACATTTTTAATTATTTAGCCATGTTACATAAGGAAGGAAGATGGTTGATACATTTATTGTGCATGTGCAAATTAGTTTGGCACCACTTCTATTGCCCTAGCGTACAAGCTCAGACATACTACTGTGACATCTCTCTCTGCTATTAGTTCTTATGTCTCCTTCATTATTTCCTCATCATCTAATTCTGTAACTCATTGTCTTAACTTCTTCATCTTAGAAAGTAGGGCATTTCTTCTTAGGGCCACATTATGTCGCATGCCCTGAAGGCCTGGCACACATTTCAAGGCATTAGCAGAAAGCCTTCTCCTTTGCTGTAAATAGGTAATGCAATTTTAAGGCCTCCAATAGGAATTTCAGGACTGCCACGGTCTTTTACATACAGTAATCCAACATACCTCTGTGGCGTTAACACCACTTTATGATTGAGGAAACGCGTGCCTTAAAACCACACACTGTAGGTATGCTCTGTGCAGCCCAGTGAGGTACAAAATAATGAGTTACGTGCCTGGCCTGGCCCATTTTTCTATGGAATTGCAGCAGGCCGGAGAAATGGCTCCACTCTGTAAACACAAACTGGACACAGAAGAAGCCACGAAGAAAGAGTCAGTCCTTGGTGACCCCACGGTGACACAGGACCCTCTACGAAGCAGGTTTCCGAGTGCTGGATGTGCCCATACACCACTCTGGCCACGTCTTATCAGTGTTAGGGGATTCAGGACTCTTTTCCAACATCGTGCACAAAGACTAAAGCCCTAATGATGATACCTTCCCGAGGAGAATTATCACCTGTACTCTGGGAGGGAAGGCTCAAATTTGGAACAATTTCCTGTCAGGAAGCAGGAGAAAGCAAGGAAGATCCTTGTTAACGTAAGAGACGTGCATTCACAGGAATCATAGAATGGCCTAGGCTGGAAGGGACCTTCAGATGTGGATTTAGAACAGTTTGTACAGTGAGTATATGGAGTTTTGAAACTGCTAAACTCGAAGAAAATGCTCAATTTCACTTTAAATTGCTCCAGGAGGGGAAGAAAAAACCACAAAAAAACCCCCAAAACATAAACCAAAACACAAATCCAAATAACAACCTATTGAAATACTGGCCTTAATATCTCACTAGCTAAATGAACAGTCATCCACTTTTCTGAGCAGGTATGATAAATCAAACTGTCTGTAATGAGTGCCTTGCTATTTGCCAAACAGCCTTGGCTGGTCAAGCCTGTAGCAGTTGGCTGACTGCAGATGTCTCAAGGATAGACAGGCAGTTTGAGAATCCAAAGCACTGGCAAACACCGTGATAATCTAGTTTACAGCATTACGGACAGCCTGCACGAGGCAGTAGACATACCGCGTGCGGGTGCACGTCTTTGCTGAAGCCAAAGTGGCAGCGCAGGCGCGCTCGGTTAGTGACAACGCTCAGGTTAAAAACCAGCAATGGCAGTCTTTGGCTTGCTATTTTGAAACAACTAAGTATTTTTCATCAGGAATTCTAGCTGAAGGCCACTCGGTCACCTGCGGTATACTCCTGATGAGATCAAGCGCTCGACCAAATGCTGTATGCACTGGTTCTCCAAAAGTTTGATTTTCAGCAGCACCTTTGGAAATGCATCTTAATTGTGCTTTCTCATCTCTACTCATAGGAGCTACCCAAAGCAGCTGAAATCCAGTAATCCTACCCTTTTAAACAGAAGTTACCCTCAATAAACCCTCTTGCCTGTTACATTCACATTATTTAACCACCACCACCTAAACACAGTCGTCTGCCACATTTCATCAAATCCCATAACTCTGAGCTTCTTCTCTGGCTCTCAGCTACCTCAGACCTTCAGCAACCATCACCCCAAGTGATTTAGAGCATGCTGCTCAATACAAGCTCAAACAAGGTCAACAAACTCTGTATTTTTTTAAGTGAAGGGCCAGAAGACAGAGAATCATTAGCAGTCACTGTCTGTGTGGCCCCAGGACTAAGAAGGTTGCTGGGTTTTGTTTTAAGTACGGCCGAGTCTCTCTCAAGAGAATAGTTCCAAAGGGGCAAGGAAATAGCTCTTTTGAGGTTAGGAGCTCTCTGTGTGAGCCTGCATTTGCTAAGGAGCTCAGTTAACCGGGACCTGAGTGTTTAATCATAAAGACACAGGTGAAGCATAATCCTAAGATACCATGCTAGGTTAATCCTTAAAATTCTCCAAATGGCCATTAATCACTCGCTGAAAGTTTTGGCCAAGTTTGCTCTGTTGTATGCACATAGATATTTCAGTGCAGTGGTTTTACACATTTAAAAACGCGGCTCACCTTCATCGTCTAAAATCAGGCCAAGTGGCTCTTTCCAACATGGCCACGCTACATTTTTAAAGTTGTGGAAAATATTTACAAGCTAATTGGCTATTGCTGCAATAGTACCTGCCTGTGAAGCATTTCAAACTCTATAATGGGTCTGCGTGTGTCACCAGCAATGCTCATTTAATGAGCTGTAAGTAAATGAGGAATCGCATATCCATCCAGTCCCCAGTGGATGCCATGGGTGAGCAGGAGGGAGCCACAGCTCTGGCTGAAGAAAACACAGGAAGGCTGTTTTCAGAGTAGCTGCATAAAAATATTTATATAGTGGGTGAGGAGGGGGAATACTGAAGTTCAGAGTAAAAAGCAGTCCATCTGCGACACGTACATGAACATCATTCTCTAAAGCTCCTTTAGCACAGTAATAGATTTCCATTCACAGAAAGGCTGAAACTAATAGCTCCATTGGGTGCCTCTTTACATCTTGGTTTTTCTTCTTTATAAATTCACCTCTGCAGTCTCAGAGTTAGAACCACAACCCAAAAGAACAGAAAAAAGAATACATTCTTGTAACAGCCTACATGAAAGAGTTAATGCCGAGTCATTAATTAAATCTCTCAGAGGTGCTGAACACACGCATTATTTGTCACAGCTCAACACTTCTAAGATCTTCCCACCCCCTATAAAACTATTCCTGTAGGTTTGATTTTTTTTTTATTGCACCATGTGTTGTGCAGAAGGCAGACACAAATCTTCAAAAAGCAGCTTCCAAAAAGAATCGTGGTGAACACAGCACAGAAGGCTTCTCTGAAGACAAAGAACAAGACATCAGTGTCTCATCTGCTGTGAATTAGTTTGCTTTTTTTTCCTTCAGGAACTCTCAATATGAGAATCCAGTCACCAGTTAATCTCTCTGAGCAGGCACCGCTTTGTTATCCTCCGTGGTAGTTCTCTGCTGCCGGGGTAATTTGTTGCTGAACAATTGAGGCAAATACTTGGCTCAGGATAGAAAGAAGTAAGATTAGTCTGTAATTGGAATATTTTGTCTCATTTATTCTTGAAGATGTGCCATATTACACTCCATCAGCCAGGGGTTATTGTTTTATGAAATCAAGCTGCACCTGGCATTGCCGTGTAGAAAACCTAAAGTGCTGCTGTTTGCAATCTCACTTTCTATTTACCCAGGCTCTAGTACCAATGAATGTCTCATCCTGTGGTGTAACCTTCAGCCCCTCACCTCATTATCCTAGATAGTATGACATTAAAAAGAATAAATACAATTTTCCAGGACAACTACCAAAATTAGCCATAACAAACACAGAACCGCCATGGATCAGAGTAATCCACATACTTTTCTCCATACATTTATTTTCTACTTGCAGAAAGTTTTCTCAATGATCTCTTCTTTGACATCTTTAAGCAATTACTACTGGAAATGAAAAATTTATACCCCAAGCTGACTGGTTGTATCACTATTTCATTTAGTTCGACCTCCAGATGTTTTAGGGGGCTTTGAGATGATTGCAGGCATAAAACTAAGAGTGTTTAAAATTCAGCTGCATTTGTGTATTACTTGTACTGGTTTTATCTTACAACACACGTGACAGCATATTTATGGAAAGTATATGTAAAGAAAGTTTTAGGGTAAGTCCTGACTGCATTTAGATGTGCCTGATAAAATAGTAACTTTCACTCTTGTTATTTTATTTTACATAAGTGCTGGTGTACCTGCTGCAAAATCCACCTTTGAAAAAACATTCTGAAAAAAGGAACAGAGACACATGTGCAGCAAAGTTCGTAGGTAGCAAATTCTAGCCCATCTTCTTGTGCACGCACAAAGCTGACATGTATTTTGATTTTTTTAATTAAGCCAGTTTTTTTCTGTGAAGTTTATACTAACGTCACAACTGTGAAGTCAAATATTTACACTGGTAGAATAAAGGATAGAAAAGAATACACATTCATAGATAAATCCTATTTCTAAGGTGTCGGGGGGCAATGGTAGAAGAAAGTATTCCACACTGTTCTAGTATAAAGCATTATAATATAAAAGATAGATTAAAAGAAGGGATTTGCTTGGCTTGATAGAAATTTGGCCAGGGCAGAGAAACACAGTCAGTTCTTTAACCTTAAAAGGAAAATAAATAAATAAATAGACCTGTATCTTATAATGAGACACAAACAAGATTTAAACTCGAAAACTGCTGTGATATTCTCCTGATATTAAATGCATTTCTGTGTAACCAGGTAAGACAAAACATTCTTGCTATATGTGGTATTTCCCACCCATTGCCTACACCTCATTAACTACACTCAATTTTAAATACATGATTTTAAACATCCACAGACATCCGATACCTGAACATTAATGTTGGCTATGAAACAGGAGTGCTTGACTTCTTAACAGTAACAAGCTACATTTTTAAGAGCATTTCAGACTGTGGAAGTACTAGTACAGACCAGGGTACAGCTAAAAGAAAATTATAAACATCCTGAAAAAAAAATCAGACAGAAAGCTGCAAGGATTCAAGAAATCCAGCTATGCTGCTAGTACAAAAAGAAAAGATGCAGAACCTAGGAAAGATAAACCAATCTCTCATTTCCATTATAAAATAACTGCTGTCACCTAAGAGATGGCCTTTTCCATCCCCTGTGTAGTAGAGTATCACACGAGAGGTCTTAAACAGATGGAAAGGTACTCCCTGGTTTGCAGTGATGGGTCCAAGCCCATCCCTTTAGCCGCTAAATACTATGTTATGATCAAGCCCGAGATTTGTCCAAGCACAAGGGGGGCATTAGTTTGTCTCTGCAAAAACCGACTGCAGGGTATAGGACATGATGAACATTATTAGTTTGATCTATTGTTACCAAGCTCCTATACAGCTCCTAAATAGGTTCAGTTAATTTAACAGCTTATTTTTGTGGCTATGTAGATTTTCTTGTGTACTCTCTCCTTGAATCCTGGTCTACCTAACCCCCCCCAAAAGTTTTTAGAGTAGAAAATCTTGGTCATTTTCATGAAGTAGAAAACCAAGGTCGTATGAAAACCATGAACTATTATACCCTGAATTTTCACCTGGTTTTACAGTCAAATGTCACCCAGCACTGTCAAGAATTACTTGATGCTTTGCTAGTGGACACTTTTCACTCCCAGAGTGAACCATTTGTGTCTGCACCACATGTGCTCAAGCAGCCTTGAGGAGAAGTTGAAGATTTGTAGATTTATCCTCTGTGGACAGCTTTTCCTCATCTACTAGGTGGAGAGAATAGTTTGGTTTTCTGTTCCGTTCCCTAGGCTCTCTTCTGTCCAATACAGAGCTGGTTTAACACCAGTTCAAAGGCTTTCTCTGAAGCTGTCTGAGCGCTATTTTTTTTTTTATATATTGTTGTTGTTGGTAGAGAAAAGGCTTTTTTCTTTCTAGCCACATTCAAAGGAAGAAGTTGCCGTGTTCAGATCAGACAAGCTAGGCATCATCATCATTACAGCGATGCTTTGATTAGAGCTCATGTCTGGAATGATGCTGGACAAAAAAAATGAAGCTGAAGGACCTCTTTGTGCCAGACATAGGCAAAGTACTTTCAACTCCAAGGTGTAAGGCTCTCGGGGCACACTCCTTCTCACACCCCACAGGATGCACAGCACCTAGGGAACCTGGCCTCCAGACTGTGCGGGGTCTGAAATCCCATCTTCTCCCCAGGGACACCCATGCTCTCCCAAGGTTACGGCAGGGATGGGATTGGTAAACACGCTTCGCCTCCTTTGGATGCTTTCTGGCAAGACAGGAGAAAAGTTGACTGTATCTCCCTTTACTCAAGTTGAATTTAAAAGGATGTGGTTTAAAACTTTGTCACTCTGAAAAGTCTGGCAAACAACAGAAAAAAAACCCCACAACAGAACACCACAAAACACACACAAAACCCTCCACAACAGTTAAAAGCCACTAGGTCAGTTTTCAAGTTACTGGCATAGCAGATGGGAAAGGTTTAGTTAATTTTTTATTTATTCTCTTAACTTTGACAAGCAAGCTTCTTGCCTTTTTTCCCCCCTCCTTGACATTATCCAAGCTGGTGTGCCTGGGAAGTTGAACCACTTCTAGTCTGTTCACTTCAAAGCATACCCATGGGGGGGGTGGCAGCCTGCCATCGCCCAGCATCGTAACGTAAGGTGACAGCTCCTTCAGAGAGACACACAGCAGCGTCCCTTTGCTCATCCTCAGCAAGTTCAGGATCCCGCACTGACATCTCCTCATCCCTTTTCACAGCCCTTATTCCAAGGGGGAGGAAGTAAAGGCTTTCATCTTTTCTCTCCCCCAGCATTTTGCTTTGTTTGCTAAAAAGAGCGAGATCATGAGTTTTCAGCAATATTTTGTGCAAAAGTGGGTCAGAAGTCATTACCTGGAGGTGCTGATTATTGCTGCAGCATTCAGGACAAGTGGTATTTCTATGGAAGGGCTACAGACAAAAATAGTCTGAGTTGCTGCTAGATTTTAAAACCGATTTCTCTAAAACAATGTTTTTCAGAGTGAAAGGAATTGTCAGGGCCAACAAATTGCACATGAAATATGAAAAGGTATGTATTTCTGTCCTGGGGAATACAGCCCAAAAGTGTGAGACATAGCTCTAGGAGTGGGGAAATAAGAAAGAAATCTCAGTGGCAGTAAAAAAAACAAAAAACAACCAACCAAAATCCCAACAAGCCAAAGACAGGAAAATCCCAGCAAAGTTACTGAAAGAAATGTCAGAAATGAGAACCTAAAGATAAGGTTAAAGGCCACAGCGCATACACTCCTTCAGTGGTAGTTAAGAGCACAGATCTCAGGAGGCTTCTGGGGACAATTGCTAGGTAGGTAGCACTGCTACATGGTCAAGGCACTTTCAGAGCAAAGGATAGAAAACATA
>NW_009737514.1:301005-309290 GCF_000703405.1 Apaloderma vittatum | reverse complement strand
CCTGCTCTGAGGGCTTACCAAGCATAAGGATAACCACCTGTAAAACAAATTCTTGCCTAGATGGGACACAAGGAAGTACAAAAGCAACTGCGACACAGGTCCACAGCACGAGCTGTTTGCTCTTAAGCTACTTGCCTGCTTCACCTTTTCTCAAGGCTTCTTCTGCCAACCGACAACAAGACTTGTTAGGTACGGTTGCTTCAGGCACAGGGTAAGGCAGTGTACTCCTTTGCCAGAGATAAGGACTTGAATTTTAAAAGGCAGCGTGATTTACAGGTCCCTTCCCCCGTACTCTGCATCATGGTACGCGCACTCTTTGCCTCCTGTGTGCAGGCAAACCTCATTCCAGCTGGTAGCCTGTTGTTTCTGTACTGCAGAGAGAAGTGGTGCTTTTCCAGGATTCTAACTCCTCTTACTGTTTCGATTTCAAGCAAAGTTCCCATCCATGAATAATGTTAAAAAATAAAAAGCAGAAGTAGCTATATTTTTCTCTGTCCCAGATGTTATTTATGCCAGCTTAGAAAAAACATACACTGACAGCTCCTGATGTAATCAAATATTTTCTGTTCATCTCATATTGATCTTACAAAAATTTAGCTTGCTTGATTGGAAACAAGTTGTTAAGGAAAAGTATAGCCTCTCCTCCCTGTAGTTACCAAGACAGCTGGCTAGCATTGAAGTAGACACATTAAAGGGATTATTAAACAGTTTTCTTACATAGCAGTTAGTGTATAATAATTATTCCCTCCTCTGCCATAGATGGGTTCTTACTAGAATCTAGATCGAGTAGTTGGAAGAAGTCTGCCCTTCAGGGTTGTTGGTGATCTTCACCTTTGTAGATTATTGTGTTGCAGACAACGAGCTTTCATATTGGTTCAGACAAGAGTTCATCGAGGCCCCTCTGCCATGTCCAGCATGAGCCACAAGCAGACAGGCAAAACCAGCAGCAGCATCAACTCATCCAACAGTTTGAGTCCCTTCCTGTTCTCCACTACAGCCAGCTCAGGAGAGAGTTCCTGAGCCCTGCTTGGTTTACCTCGATGCCCTCCAATGGATCTTGCTCCCAGGTGCTCGCAGAAGAACGGAGCCTTACAGAAAGCTAAGCACCCCTACGCCTGCTTAAACTATCGTCACCAAGAGGATTCTCACAGAAACTGGGCATCTTTGTTAAAAGCGTTTTGAAGTTGTCTTACTCCTCAGTGTCACCACCCAACTGTCATTGGACGTGCCTGCTCAAAAAGCAATTTGGCCAATCCGTCAAGCCAGAGGTCTCTGCTGGGGCTGGATGTCCCCATCAGGGCCACTTGAGGCACGCAGCCCTAGCTTGTGTTTTACTGCAGCTTTGGCATCTTCCCCTGAGACATTAGGTCTACAACTCAACCTGCCAAGATTCTGTTCATCTTCATGGATGAACTGATTGTGCTTCATTTCGTTTTTAACTAGAGCTGAGCATGCATAGTCAAGTCATGACTTCCCTTAGACAATGCAGTTTATCTGTCCCTGGATGCAGTACTTACTTTGCTTGCCTAAACTTGTATTTGCTGTACTGCGTAGGTGCAGAAGTTGTGCAACAAGGGTCCTGGATCAGCAAGGACAGCTCTACAGCCACATAAGGAGAGCTCAGGAAAACCCAGACCTTCTACACTGCTTGCATTTGATGTGAGCTACAGGCACATCACCAGCTCAGTGATGTGTGAACTCCTCTTTGTTCTATCCAACATTAATCAAAGCATTCCATGAAATCTGTACAATTTCCTTTTGACAAAGGACTCGATCCTTACACTCATCTTGACTTCCCCCCCGCCTTCTTAAATGAGGTATATTTTTTCCTTTGGCTAAAACGTCATGTAAAAGCTCACGTTCTTGTTCTAGTCCAGATTTCAGCTGGTTACAAAGGCAGGTTGGTTCCCTATTTCAATTACACCAGTGAATCTGTCCCTGTGAAAGTATCTTCTCCCAGAAGGGAAACCAGGGAAGAGAAAGATTTTTCAGTCCATCTGTTCTGTCCAAAATTAGGAATTACAGAGGTGTGTGAGAATTAAAAAGGAAAAATCCAAACAAAACCTAAGACCTTATAATCCCATAAACTCTACCCACACTTGAATTGAATCTTGTTTTGCCTTAAGTAGTTCTCCTATCCTTCCTAAAAACACTTTAAATTATCCAGTACCTTTTAACAACTTACAAATTTAATTGGAAATGAGCTGCTATGTGAACTGAATAGATCACATTAGACAGAAATAATAGAAATTAAAAAAAAAAGATAGCTGAGTCAGACACATGCAGCTGAAGTTCAGATATCTAGACATTTGAAAGTCAAAATTGATTCTATATTGGTGAGAAAGAAGCTGGTGTTGAATTCTAAGCCAAGAAGACTTAGAGGGGAAGGCAGGCTGAAGAGAGCGGCTGTGCTGTGCACGCAGCCATGCTGTTTACAGCGTTCTGTTCTGCATGGCACAGTTCAAATCTTGTTTAATTCTGAGGAAATTCAATAGAGTGAAACCATTCCAGCAGTTTTGGCTATTCTGCTTCATTATTCTTCTTCAGTAAAGCAGGTAACGTTAGGGTTCAAAACTTGTGAACCATGTCCTCAGTACTCTGAACTCCATTTCCTTATAACTTTCACAGTACAAACAGGACCAAGAAGTGTTGCTTTTACTAAGGGAAAGTTATACTACAAATCTCCCTCCCATCTCTTTTTACAAAAAGCCAGATTTCCTATGAAGTGATGTTCAGTTTGAAGTAGACAAGCTCTTCAGCTGAAATTCAGAGGCTTTCCCCGCTCCCTCCCTCCCTGCTTCCAGCAGCCTCAGTAATTAGAAAAGAGCAACTGAAGTTACAGGAGTGTTCCATGAAGTGGTTCTGTAGAGCTACAAAATACCAGTCCCCAAGGGGGCAATTACAGCATTCTAGTGAAGGGACCTGCAGTAAAGGCAGGTGTGCAAACATCACACACAAGACTTGAAAGATGCATGAAAGATCATGCAAATATTTGCAAAACTGGACTTTGATTTTGACTGCATATAATGCTCTTCAGCTTGTTGTCACAAGACGAGCAAACAAAAACCCTCTTGTCAAGTCTGACTTCCTTCTCTAGTCCCCCTCATCTTGCTTTTTTACTTCCTACTGCAGCTATCATGCTTTCTAGAGACCTGTGTCACACAGATTTATCACCTATAATGACCAGAGAGAGCATGTGATGCAAGGCACATGGTCCATACCATAAATAATTTGGGCAACTGGAACTTAGTTTTCCTTGGAATGAGTGAAAACTTTAAGCAAACCCAAGCACTATCTTCCAGATCCCACTCGAACAATATAACTGTCGTCAATCCAGCCCTCACCACCCAGCCTTCTTGTCTGATTCTGTACTTATCTGATCCTGTCAAAAGGTGATTTTCCATTTTGGAAGGCTCCTTGGCTTGTAGTTTCCACAAATACAAGGTCTATGGAATTGCTCGTCAGAAATAACGCATGCTTTACCACGCAAAAATGAGAGTTTGCAAAGCGGGCACACCAGTCTGCCTTTGTCAGGCTTAGAAAGTCTTGAGCAGAAATATGGGAGGCACAAGTTAGACAAGAGTTAGGTCAGTCTTAACTCTTTGGGACTTGGTGCATACTTTCAATATATTTTCCTTCAACAAAATCCACATGGACTTCATCCCTACTTATGCTCAGGACAGAGATTGCTACAATTGGCTTTTCAGGATGAGCTATACCCAGTGAAAAACATTAGGTTTTTACTGATCACCTCTTTCAGAAACAAAAAGTCTCAATTAAATTTTGGGAACATCTACACACTGACTGGAGCAGCAGCTTAAATATACAAGACCTGAAAAGTGCACAAAGAACAGTTTTCTTAAACAGGCCTCACTGAAAAACAGCACCGACAGCAGGGAGCAACTTGCAGTAAATGTGCTTTGCTGAACTTAAGCTAGGAAAGGCTCCTTAGAAACCGTATCAGAATCTACCAAACTACTCTATTTAAATGCCTGAGTGCAAAATTAAATATATATTTATATACAAGCCACCGGTTAATTCCTGATAGTAATACCTGCTATTAGCACTCAATTAATGGCCAGTGTGGTTTTCTGACTACTGTATCTTCAAGGGGTACAACAGTCCAGTCCCTAATGCATTCGTATAGTGGTTAGAGACAAATCGAATCTGCTTGTAATTTGAAGTATTGTACACATTATTTGAACAGCTTAATTAACTTATCCAGCATTTAAGTGGTACTTGCAAACACTGCTATACAAATAGGAAGGCCCAGTTAACAGAGAGTAAAAATGTGAACATTGCATTTGAATGATCTTTGACAATCAACATCCTGTGAGTCTGCGTGGTCTGATGTGATTTGGAGCCACAGGCTGGTCAGAAACAGCGAACCAGCAGTTGAGTGTTCAGTCAGTGCAGCACTGGCTGCTTACAAGGAGGCCAGTTAGCTCAGTCAGTTGAGCGTGGCGCTAACAACACTAAGGTTGCGGGTTCGATTCCTGTTCGGTCCCCATGTGTTGCTTGATCTAGTCAAGAGGTGGCGTCCCTGGTGACAGGGAGGTTGGATTAAAATGATCTCTAAGGTCCCTTCCAGCCTAGGCCATTCTATGATTCTATGACATACGGAAAGACCTGTCTGAGAACAGAGCTTCAAAGCAAGAGTCAGATTCCTTAGTCACTATTCCAACACCATCAGCACAGCCATTGCTCTTCAGAATGTTCTTCCTGTGATGTGACCCTAGGAGAACGGCAAGAAGTTGATTCCTTGTTGTGTTTATGGCTCTGTTGTGCCCTCTGCCTGTTCCAACAGATTGCAGCGTACAGTTCCAACCATAGTTAATCAACTACGCACCTGGATTTCATAGAATCATAAAGTCGTTTAGGTTGGAAGTGACCTTTAAGATTACCAAGTCCAAAGTTAACCTAGCACTGCCACGTCCACCACTCAAACATGTCCCTAAGTGCCACGTGCACCCAGTCTTTAAATACCTCCAGGGATGGTGATTCCACCACTTCCCTGGACAACCTATGCTTAACAACCCTTTCAGCAAAGAAATTTTTTCCTAATATCCAATCTAAATCTTTAAACTTGGGGCCATTTCCTTTTGTCCTGTCACTTGTTACTTGGAAGAAGAGACGATCACCCACCTTGTTACAACCTCACTCCCCTAATCCTGCTGGCCACACTGATGCTATTGGCCTTCCAATTCATTCTGATCTTGGGAGAGGAACTTCCATGGTTTTAGCTATCACTGTGTAAGCAGGGAGGATAGTTCACTCCTCCACTTGGGAATGAAAGGAAAACGGAAGGTATGTCCCACGGCTTCAATAAAACCTGCTGTGGCCACAAGCAAAAATCTTCATGTCCTCCAAAAAGAGATGGCATATGGGTGGAAAATGCAGATGAAAAACAGGAAATAACTGTGAAAGTGGTCATTAGACCTTCCCTCACTGCAGGAAGATTCTTGGATATTTAGCACCTGTTTACACTGGGACACACATGATGGATCAGCTCTAGAAGAGAAACTTGCAGGATTTCTTCTGATATAGAGCATCAATCTTTAGCCTGCTGGGTTCTCAGATGAAGGACACCAAACAACTCACTTTCTCAGGATTGCGCATAACCTTTTCTCCCATGACTCTGTCCACAAGCAAATTCCACACTTGACCTAACACTTTGTTTTGGTCAGATTATTCAGAAATACATTTAAAAAAATAAATAGCACAGTCAATGAGAAACCAAGGATGCCAGATATTTCAGTGCTTCGAAGAGGAAGAATTAAGGGACCCAAAATATTAGAGACATTTCCAGATCTGCTACTGAATTCTGTGATATCTTCTCATTTTCGTTTCATCTGTTTTGTGTTTCTTTTGTTTGCTTAGATTCTGAATGCTGGCTGACACAGGCTTTAAGCAGCTTTAAGAGAATCAGTGGGCTATTGTGTCAATACAGAAAAATAAAAACTCCACACACACAGGCCATACAGCTAACAGGTTTTGGAGAATCCTATTAGTTCTGATGCCTTTAAATGGGCACCGCAGACTAGTAACCATTTTTAAAAAGTAGAAGCACTGTGTCTATATGAGAAGACGGTCACAGGCAATCCAGAACACTTGACATCGTCTCAAACTCAACATGAAAACTGACCTTTTATAATTAAAATACCTAAAACCCCACATATCTTTAGTGTTGCATTAACGCTCCCACACAGATTTCAGTTTACTCATTTTCAGGTATTATAGAGCTCTATTCACTGAGTTATCTTGAATATGTTCTTTTCTATAGAGTGGTGTGAAACATCTGTGTTCTTTGACAGTTTTTGTTACAGATAAACATAATGAATAAATGTAATTTCTCCCCAGTTCTTTTGAATATTGCTACTCACTACCTTCTTTTCTTGCCTAGGACACATATAACATGAGATCCCAAACTGCCTTTCATTGCAGAAGAGCGTGACACCAGCACAATGACAGAGTTGAAACCCATAAGAAGTTATCATTACACTCTCAGAAATGCTATCGCAATCAATCTTATGTTATGTATTCACCAGTTAGACACATACCACAAATCAACCACGTGTAGCCACAGATAGGAAGGACGTGATTTAATCTTTGGTGCAATAAGGTAAAATCAATCAAATCCACGCTGACAGGAACCTGCACCATCAGCAGTGCACTCAGCTAAAAAAAAAGTTTGTTATCAGTATGGACAAATCACAAGTGGAAAGGCAACCAAGAGTGCTGCCATTTTATCACTGCAGATGCAGAATATATGTTTGAGCCTTGGCTGTTTATTCAACAGGAGTTAATATACCTTACAAGTTGGTTTTACTTGAATCTAGATTATCTAGTAAAGGCAAAGCAGGCTACGTTTCTGTTCTCCACTTTTTATTATTATAATACCTGACCTGGAAGCGCAATAATGAGTAAATATCGAGTCACCTCTTGGCTTTCCTCATAACACTGAGGTACTGGGAGCTGGACACATCAGTGGTCTCACTTGACAAAATGAAGATCAGTCCCAGCTGTGGCCTTAATTTCCACCTAAGATGTTTGGAAGACCTAGCTCTAGATACATCTTGCTTTACAGAAAGATTTTTGCTCTAAATTTGCCTGTATTTGGATTATACAGATGCATCAACCTGCTGTAATTTCAGAGTCCTTATATTATACCTCCATTACTTTTTCAAGAACCCACTGTCTGCAGCTGCTATTTTATGACAGAATGATCTTTCACTGGCAGTAATTTGCATTAGATGCTCACCTTGTTTCATTATACTCCCTGATCTTAGTCTGAATATTCATTTTTGGAAAACAGGAAACACAAAAAGCCATGAGGCCTCCTGTGGAGTGAATTGTTTTTACCCTTCTTCTGAAAATGTTAAGTACAGAGTCATTATTAAGTAGAGAGTATTACAGGCTAAACAGTGCCATTAGTCTAGTGTCATCAATTTCTCTTTCATTTGCATTAGGCTTACCTGAAATACAAAACAGCCACCAGAAATTGTGTGAACTCCTTCTTCAAAAACCTTCTGGTGCAGTACCCTAAGGTAACACTAGACATGTTTATCAAGATGCCTTTGGGTGATTTATTTCACACAAGGCGTTCATTCCCAATCAGTGACTTTTTCTAGGTAATGTCCATTAGAGCTTATTTACTCTGCCACAAGCCACTGTTTACTTTTCAAGCAACAGTGTCCTCTCATCTTGTTAACACCTATGCATGACACATTGCAAAGTTTTTAGCCATGCAGACACTTTTGGTATACAGTGTTGTGGAACTTGTGTTTAATATTGATTTATTTTCCTAAATACAGCCCTCAGACTGCCCTGCAGGATAAGTAGCACAGAGTAAAGCAGAGGTGGCATTTAGGTACATTGAAATAGTCGAAGAGTAAAGAAATCTTAGCAGAATCATTAATTTGAGAAGCACACACCAGCCCAAAATGCCAGCCCGAGGGGCTGCTGCCTTTGTCCAGAGGTGTTGGCCAGAGCACCATGGCAGAAAGCAGCCTGTCCTCTTTCAAGAAAACGAGCTCTGTTTAAACATGGTTTGAGGTTGGGCTAACGAGTTATGCTTCCCAGCCAAAAGGGCTGCCAAAAATCAGTCCTCGTAGGGGGAACTTGTGCAGGTGTAGCACTCAATAAGAACACGCTTAGTCCATAAAATCAGTACGTGTGCACATATTTTGTTTTAGTAACTACCAACTGCAGAAGAGCCTGTTTCTTAAAAATGTATAGTTTTAGACAGGGAATCCAAGGTAACTGCACGGCCACAGCATGACTCC
>NW_009737514.1:286099-300974 GCF_000703405.1 Apaloderma vittatum | reverse complement strand
GGAATGGTTACCTGAGCTACAGGTTTCAACAAATGAAACCAGTCAAGTCAAGCCCAGGATATGAGAGTACAAATTTTGCTAGCTCAGTAATGTTTTAGAAGTCATGCACTACTGGGATCTATTGTTTGTTCCCCATCAAAAGGATGATATATCGCACAGCGTAACAAAGCATTACCTAACAGCAGTTGGATTTTCCTAAGATTCAGCAGCAGGCTGAGAGAGCAGTTTCGATCAACCTTTGAATTCACAATTTGATGTGAATGTGGCCATTATTTCTAAAAGCTTGTAAAGTCCTATTGCTGAAAAAGCAAAACTGGCTGTAGGAAAGAAAGGACGCAACAAATACAGAAGAAAACCCTAAATTTCTTCCTGCTCTCAGCCAAGACAAAGTTAACTTCAACATCATTGCATATGAACAATAACTCTTCCCTTTATAAAGGCCACCTCTATCTGCTGTTCAGTAGACTATAACCTCAGGGAGTGCTCCCCAAAGATGCCATAAGCCCAGCTAATTAATAAAGCAGTCACAACAAGAATTTTTTTGTAAGAGAAGTAAATTCTGCAGAAATAATGATGTATGAATTTAGGCAGTAGACCCTAAATCGCATTTAGAGTTTTACTGGATCCTTGTTCGATTCAATCCTTACATTTTACTTTTTATTGAAGAATAGTAAAAACCAGTATATATTGTAGCACCATGGAACTATTGAGAAGTTCATCTGCTGGCATGAAATATGAGCCCTTTGACATTTGATTAAAAAGTTACCTGAATATATGAAAATTCTGACAGAAATTGTCCTGGAAGAACATTTTAACATCATTTTAGGAGTCATTTGGAGAAATGCAGAGAGATAAAGGCACACTAATGAAAACATTACTAATGGGATACATTTCTACACCCATTCTTAAAATGGAGACCCCAACAACAAATATTTGTTACATGTGCATAATACTAGTCACTAGGAACATGTATTTCAGATTTTTAAGTTCTAAACTTGGACAGGCTGTTAAATCCTACTTAACAGGACTTGTCTATTCTTGAAAGTTAACCTGGATTACCGGATAGCAAAAATGTGCACTCTGGTATCCATTTCTGAACAGTCTCATGATGTCCTGATTACTATTCCAATTAATTCATTTTGAAAGAGAATTTTTATGAATTAACTTTTAATTTTGCCTCAGATGCCAAGAGGCCAGTATTAAATGAGTTGCTTGGGTCACTCAACAGGAGCCCACTATCTTCCTTCTATAACCAGCACCCCATCTCTTATCACAGGAAAATTTAACAAACACAGGTTCCTAATACATGTACATACTAGCATGGCTCTGAACACCAGCTTGCTTTATTTTCTCTCCTATCAAAACAAAACAGTTGCTTCAAAATTATAAAAGCTACAGCACTATAGTAAAACTGAATATCATAATCCACACCAAAGCCAGGAATAGGATGATGCCTCAGCAGTCCTGACATCAGGAGTGCTCTGTCCCTGCCTGCCCACGCTCCTCCAACAACTTTTAAAAAACGTCGATATCTCAAAGTTTGATGGAAAAAAATCAATTTATCTCCTGTGTATGTGACATTTGTACAATGCTCATGTCTGGCAGAGAAGAAAGTCCTCAATTAATGTCCTGTTTCTCACTATCCTTCCTTCCTCTCTCTCTGCTGAGGATGGCAAGGGTGATTCAAGGCGACTGAAGCCCAGGGACATACACACCAGTGTCCAGGCATCCACAGCCCACTCTGATTTTCCCAGTTAAATGAGGAGATGGATGGGCAGGGACCTGTGGGAAGGGATGACCACAGGAGCTGGCAGGACACAGCGACCAAGATGAGGGTTGCAGGACACAGTCCCAAGAGAAACCATGTTTTCTCTCTCCACTAGCCAAAACCTCTTGGAGTTCTGGTTTGCTACAGCAGCATTTTATTGAACTTTCTTTGGATTCCAAACAGACAGTTTTCCCCAAGTACACAATTTAAGTCCACATCAGAACAGCTCTTCCTCGACATCACCACTAGTAACCCCGTGGTAGTTATGTACAAAGTTTCCGATCATATCCAAGTGTCACTCACACCCGAGCAAGTCAGAAAAAACACAAAAGAGTGGACTCAGTGTGCTGTGTAGCATACGAGAGAACAGTTAATAATATGGCCAAAGTTTATTATACAGTAAGACTTTTTTTTTTTTTTAAAGTCTTTGCACACATGATGCTGTAACAGACTCCTACGCCTGCTGCAAGTCCACAGCTTGCCATGAGAGCAGCACCCTTGGAACCTGTTCCTAGCTATTCTTTGCTTCCACTCACCTCCATCTCCCTGTCATTGTTTTACATTTTGGGAACATCCTAGCAGCAGCTCAGGAACCTTTTCCCTAACAATTACCACACATCCTCACTCTCTCCAACATATTACTCTTCAAATTCTTTTTCTCCATCTTTGTTATCTAATAGTTTTATTTATATGACTATATTTAAATCCGCTAAAATGAAAATGTTCAGAATACAATTTCCATTTTGATTTGACAAAATGGAGTTACAGCTAGTTGGAAATACAAAACTGTACGTAGCAGGTTTTAGTGCCCATTGGCTTAAATGTAAATCTTGTACGACGCAAGGTCATTTCATTCCACAGGCAAGAGATTTAAGTTTCTATTACAAAATGTTTCGCTTCCTCACATACTGAAAATGAAGTAGTTCACTCTGATCGTCTAAGGACGGTAGGCTTTTAAATCTGATAACATATTATTTAAACCTGAACAGTTAGAATGCACAATTTTTGCAAGAATGAGATGACATAAGAGATATTTTAGAAGATGCGACGAGTAATAGAGCATTACCAAACAGCCACTGCAGTGCTTTGAAGTCCCCAGACAACCACACTAAGAAAGAAGTCCTCTCTATAGCAACACTGCTTTGATTAGTAGAAGCCAGCCAGAAGTCTACTTAAAAAAAAAAAGAAAACATTGCTCTGGGAAATTAATTCTAGCAGAGTAAAGGTGTAAAAATAAGCATTTGTAATTCTCCAATTCAGAATTAAATAACCTGACTTTATATTAGAAATAAGGAATCTAAACTGAATTAGGGATATTCTAATACTGAGACTTCAAAGGGGTTTAATGCTAGCTAGGTAATCCTCTACAAGTCTTAATTCGGATTAACCTCATTAAATGTCTCTTTTGTGGCCAAACATCATACGTAGATGTTTATATTACCAATGCAATATATCAATCCAACGTGAAGTATACCATCACTTGGTTACAACTGGGTCACTCTTGCCTAACCCCTCCACCCACCGCTTTAAAGCTTAACAGCTCCTATAATTCCTGTATTTTTAGGTTTTTTGAAAAAAGTTTTCCATGCATATTTACTGTGTTTTGTTTTGGTTTTGTAATCCATCACTACACTGTTCTACTAAACAAACAAACACCAAAAAAACAACACAACCCAGCAGCCACACTTTGTCCTTTTTCAGCTGAAGTTTTCCCAACACACACTGACTCCATATACTTTAGCAAGCCAAATGCTCTGTACCCTAGAGGTTAGCTAGATGTACCTGCACATTAAATAAAGGTACAAATGAAATTTGTGCCACCTCTTGTATCTCATGAGTTACACAAATCCAGAACACGACATCCCTATCTGGTCCATGCAGACATCTTGCAATGACAGTTTACAGGACAGGGCATTGGGTTGTGCCATCAACAGCTCAGGAACCCTAACATGGCCCATAACATAGCTACTATGATAATTTTAGGTCATAACGACTTCATTTTCCAACAGAAAATGAGCAAGTACTGGTTATTTTGGGTCTAATAATTCTGAGTCACCATTAAGAGATGCAAGCATTTAAAACTTGCAAACCCAAGACAGGACCATGACAGCCCAGGCGCGGTTACAGACAGCGGTGTTCTGCCGCGGCTTTGGCAGCAGACTCAAAGTCACAATAAAACCAACATCGGCTTAGAGCATCAAGAGGCTCGGACATGAAAGTCGTTCAGCTTTACAATTTTAGAATTGATTTTTAAAAGGAGAAAGCTGAGAGATTACCCACACCGGCAAAGTAGTTTCGGCGGTGGGATCCAGCCTGCAAGATTTCAGGGGACACTTTACCTGACAGATGCTCAGCAGTGGCACATCAGCCTCACTGGAAGGAATCCCTGCACTGTTTTGCCAAGAGAAATCAATTCATCCCATTGATCTAAGAAGTATCACTGCCAGCCTTGGCCATGGAGCTGCTGCTGGAGATGGAGCGCACTGACCCAGTAATGCTGACATTAGCGTGCCGCCTGCCTGAGCCAGCAGCCACACACAGCACCCGCGTGCCACGGCCGCCTGGACCAGCCAAAACTGTCTGGGACGTATTCTATTAGAGATGTTATTGCTTTTGCTCCAACAAGCAGGAACTCTACTGAGATTGACTAATTCAATTTTCCCCATCTTATCAGATTCCTTTTTAATGAAACCGAACAATAGTTTCATTTGTTATGTTATTAGTTTTCCCAGAGGTAGCAGCAAGACTAACTCAGTTGAAAGCTAAACAGCAGCGTTGTGCCAGTGTTGACTGTTTATCATCACCATGTGCCAGTTTCATGTTGCAAAGTTGCCCTAGTCCATTCCTTTTTGTTTGTTTCCCATCCATGGGGACTCACAGCATGGAGGTCATCTTCCTGCTCCATCTACTTCATGGATTAGCATGTACTCGTACCGCAGTACTAAAGCCCTGAAGAGATCTGAAATTACCTGGGATGTCACAGCGATAGCGAGATACTTTGGACTGAAATGGATACAGTCTTTATTTTTTTGGAGGAGAAGGAGAAATCATCATCTTATATGTTCATACTTACAGTTCTTGCTAAATAAATACCTTGCAGCACAGACTATAGAGGTTTTCATCTGAGAGAAAACATCCAAATCCTCCTGTTGTGTTTATCTGCTCAAAATCCTTTCATCAATTAACCTCCAAAGGTGCTCAAAAAGTTGCTATTCCTTTAGTTAAATTCCTGCTGCTTCAGCTGATTTATCACATTACAAAGACCTACACCATGTTGGCATTTGCAGGGAAATTGCATTGAGAAGGCAGATTCATTTGCATGCTGCTTGCTGAGATTTTTTTTTTAGCTCTCTTTACATTTAGAGAAATGTTTTGTTTGATCCATGTATTTAGTGGTGGTGAGAAAAGCAGACTGTCAGACTCTGCACACTAAACTGTGTAGCACATTAATTCACAGAACTGGCCTGGAATACACAAAACAGTCTTTTACCTTAGCTCCCAAATGTCTCAACTCACTTTGGTGTGGTCAAGGCTCCAGCTCAAAACCAGAAAGGTCAGTCTACTGCAGAAATTGTCAGCTCATCAGCATTGGTAGATCCACACAAAACGTTGCCCAAAGCCGGAATGAGCTCAGGTCACACACGTCAAAGACATTGTGCAAGCTGCCACCCAACATCATGGTATAAATGGAGGATTAAAACGGCCTCCAGCCTCCCTTGTTGGCCAAAACTTGTTCTCAGTTACTGCCTGGCCTTCAGGTACCACCTGGTTCCCATTCCTACCTCCATGTGCAGAGCACATAACATGCTCTGCCTTACCAACACCACCCGGCTCATCTCTTGTGAAGGCTGCAACCAAAACAGCCCTCTCCAGGTCCTGCCTTCAGCAGAACTCCTGTTCCCAAAGCCAGATACACACAGTAGCCACGGTGGTTATCAAGGGCCAGGTGAAAGGCTTGCGTTTGCAATTGCTGGCAGATGGTAGCTGAAAACCTAGTCAAAACCACTTCCTGACAACATCTCTTCTCTGTCCCGAGGCAATGCTGTCAAAGGTGTTAAGGTTAACGAACTACACAAAACTCCAGCATTTTCACAACGGAGAAAATGCAGAGCCTCGTTAGTGCAAAGGTGATTAACTCCTTGGTACTTTTAAAAGCCTCAAAATCTGATCACAGCTTAATATGCACTGCCAACAACTGCAATGGTTTTACATTTGCTGCCAGTATGTCAAAGGGAACAGGACAAACTCAGCAGCAGTCTAAGGATAAATAATAGCTAAATGAACCCAATTTTCTCATCCAAATACAGTAATAAGGCAACATCTACATGAATGGAAGCAAGAGGAGTCTAGTTAAGTCAGGCATTGCAGCCCCCAGGGTCCAGTTTCACGTGGTTTGTGTAGTTTTTTCAACTGAAGAACTGTGTGCTGGTAACAGCCCCCATGTATCCAAGCTCCCCTGCTTTTCATCACTAAACTAGACTGAATTCCATCACACTCAGATTACAAGGAACCACCAGAAGCACTCAAGGATCCTTTCTGAGCTCAATGTCCATTTGGTTTTTAAAGCATTTAGCAAGACATAAGTCTTCTCGCCCTGGTTGGCAGTGGCTAAGGCAGAACAAGAGCCAGAGAGCCCAGCATCAGTGTTGCTGTGCGACGGGGGCACCCCGACTGCTGCAGGAGCACCGGGAAACACACCTGCCCTGGAGACACCTAGGTTTTATCATTATCCTTGTGTGTTTATGGGAGCACACTTCGTGGCTGCACCGCCTCCGACACTAGAAGCTGTGAGAATTGCTCTGCTACACGTCCGGTTATCTGCGATGCCCAGACAGTGTACAGCTCAAATAGAGCAGCAACGTATGTCTTCCACAGAGCAAGAGTGCTCCCTGAGAAATAATTCATCTTAATATTGATTGGAAGCGTACCTCCAACTTCATAAGGAGCAGTATTCCTATATAATTTCACCTCAGAGCTGAAATCGCCTGCTGCACTTCTTTTCATCCTACCCAGACGTGTGCCAAGGTCTCCAAACATCCAGTCATCTCAATAATGCACACTTTTCTTCCCCAAGACTAATATTATTCTACAAATAAACAAACTAAACAATTACAACAGGAATACTAAGGCATTCAGCAAATGTTCAATATTATAGGTACTTAAATATTTTCTCCTGGAGCTAGACTGGAGCTCATAGTGTGCATTTTACAAAAAAAAATAATTATTTGCCTTGGAATAGCATCTAGGAACCTCATCACAAATAGGACCCTATCATGAAATGCTGAGCGAAAAAGACAGTCTCTGAAAAGCTTTTACACTAAAGACAAACCTGCAGTAATTTCAACTACTTGTTATTTCATTTCCAGGGCTGAGCTCCCAGTGTTCAGCTGCATGAGACAGTAAATATATTCCTACTCTGAGCATCCTGTACATAAATTAAAAGCACAAGGAGTCCATGCATCACTGGCCAGCTCTCACCCATCATAATTCCTCATCGCTTCATATCAAACAGCAAAGCAGAGACCATTTGTAGCATGCTTTTGACAAATAAATTGCAATCGTAACATTGTATCTACAAATAAAATATCTATTTGTAGGGATTCCAACACTTTTTTTATTTTTTTAGCCCTCTTCAATTCTGAAGAGGGTGTGAACCAGTATATGTTTTGTGATTGATTATACGTCAGCTGCAACACAGTGTTTACTTACAAAACACTGAGCCACACTGGTAATTATTATTCAGGCATTACAAAAAAATGGTTAATTAAAAACTAATACACTACACATTCCAGAGAAGGACACACACAAAGGTAAAACAGGAAGGCACTGCTGTCTCCACCCCCTGCCCCTACATCATGCAAGTTTCCATTTATTCTGGGCTAGGGAAAGGGGAGATAACAGGTTGGAAATGTAAAAACCAGTCATACAAATAAAGCCCGAGATGTGTGCGCACTCTCTTTTCATAACTGTGTAGAAAACACAAATACAAGATGCATCCCAGCTTCTGTAGCTCTAAAGAAACAACCTGTGACCAATAAATCAGAAAGCTGGGTGTCTCCTGCTTACTATCTTAGTCTGCCAAACAATTATGCAGTGAAATGTTCTAATTGCACTTTGATTTTAATGTTAAAACCCATTTCCATAATTTCAGTGGATCTTTACAACACCGTTTAATATTTGCCAATGAAGCAAATGAGCTGCAAGTAACATTCACAGATGGTTCATGTTTTCCATTAACTCTGCAAGCTAAGATTTTCTTTGTTTAAAAAAAAAAAAAAAGCAGCTTTGGAAAAATACCTTGAAGAGGAGCTTACCCAGATCAGTGTGTGGCTCTCGGCACCTACGGGTAAGAGCCCCATCAGTAAGAGAACACACATTTTTCTTACCAGGGAAAATAAAACCTTGGTCAAGGAAGGGGTTTTGCTACAAACACCTGCTACCCTAAGCCAGAAGTCCAGGGTGCAACTGTACGGTGTTTAGGCTTAATGAAACAGAGCATTTTGGACTAGCCTGGTAAGGGAGAGACAAAGCCAGTATCTCCCACACTCATACCATCTCCTGGGCTTCTCCTATGACCTGCTTGAGATTAGGGAACCCAGAGCTTTTTGTCTCTTTCTGTAGCATAAATCCAGGCTTTTCAGGTCCAAAATGGTGGAAAAGAAGCGTTTCAAAGAAAAGTATCTGTCTTTTCCTTTCTCCAGCTGATTCTTCCCATACTTTTTTTTTTATATACAGCAAGGATTCGGTGCTCCAGTATTTGAAGTGGCATCGTTCTGACATACTAACCAGTTTAAATTATATTGACCCAGGGTTCCCACAGCAGCTATTGATTGATCACAGTATGAATTGAGCAGAAAAGGAGAAGAAAGGTCAAAACAATGATGATCTTAAAGCTGTACTTTTGTTCAAGTGCCTGTCCTATGTGGGAACACAGTCTCCAGCCCCGAGTTCATAGTGCTAATAAAACATAGCAAAACACACACAGATCTAACCATGACTTTCTTATGCAATAGAGAAATGATGAACATGAACAGAACTGAACGTACATTCTGTTAATGCCTGACTGGCAAGAAGTCAAAGTGATTCAGCTGCTTTTGACCTGTCTGGTTTATAATTTATGCTCCAACATTAACACAATGCTGGGAATGAATGCTTTTTCATTTCAACTCCCTATTTTTGTGCAACTGCTTTGAGTTAAGAATTTTTTCTTTAAGAAAAAAAAAAAAAAGGGGTGTAGGGGGAAGCAGAGGAGATGCATGTCCATGTTTCAGCGAAGGGCAGGGCACAGTCCCACAGCCTGAGCATTCAGCTCCCATTCCAGGATGGGGAACCTGTCCTGCTGTGGGTCTGTGAAATTACCCTTCAGAAGGTCATTCTTCTCAATAGCTCATTCACTTTGAAGTAATAGCTATATGCAGGCAGAGCTAACAGTTCTGCATGGCAGAACATTTAAGCTGTAATATAACATGCAAAAAAATCATGATGGTTGTTTACCACTAATGCAAACTGCTGTTGCAGTACTGTCTTTCTGAGCACTCTGTTGGGTAAGCACCCTAAATATTCAATTAAAGCCACTGGTGACAGTCATCAATTAAGCTTCTTTACTCAAAACCAAAACTTTTTAAATTATTATTTGATAACGCCCAAGTTTCAGGCAAGAAGTGGTTGTATTTTTCAAAATTATTTATGTTGCAAGCTATCATTGACATTTTAAGCAAGAGAAGGAAAATAAAAGCTAACTGGTTCTATGATCAGAGGAACCAATCACCTGTTTTCAAAAGGTCCTTCTGCAAAGTAATTTTTATTTTGAGCATGTAACCAAATTAGGCAGCAGAAATGCAGCACATTGAGCCAACACATTGTGGAATTCTATGTGCTGCTTAGCTACACGTGCTTTCTGAAGGTGCCAGGCTTAAAACAGCACAATGGCCCTAACCTGGCTCCTCTGCATTTACAAATCCTGCACATGATAAAGTACTTAAAATTCACCCCACAAGCATTTCTGGAAAAAGAAGGTGGACATAAACCCTCAGATACAGATACTTTGAACCCCAGGGGCAGCATAAACTGTGCACAGTTCTTCTCCACTGTATTTTAGCGTCTGTGCAAATACTCTTTACCTTCAAATGAGACACGTGCAATGAAACCACAAAACCTTATTAAGTATTGGCTCCTTGCATCACTTCAGGCAACTAAAAAAAAAAATAAAAATCACAGCAACTCAGAGATTACCTATTATTTTGTTCTCCTAAACACAGTATGAAGAACTGTGAAGACACACTGCCTGATGATCCTATAGTCTGCTCCTGACTCATCACTGAGGCACAGGAAGGCTCAGAGGTCTCTTTCCACACCACATCGATAAGTCTATCTGAATTTACATTATGATAGGTTACACTGAAAGTGTATATTGGTACGACTGCATCATGGTTCCCGTGTCTGTCGCAGGTAAGTGATGCACATTTTTCATCACCAGGGAAGGAGAGGCCACGGTTAGTGAGCATCCATGAGAGATGCAAGGAGCCTTCCCTGGAGCACACCTCTGGCCATACCCTCCAGCCCATAGCCACGTGTTTCTATAGGAAATGGCTTCTTTATAATACTAGTACAGACATTTTTTCTATTTCTCCTATTTGCATTACTTTCAGTAATATTAGCACCTAGGTATCACACAAACATCACAAGACAAGCCCCAGCTGCTTCCACCGACTTAGAAAGGAGATTTAGAGCCACCCAGGTACAAAGCGGACCGGCCTTTGGAGGGAACTTTCAAACCTCTTCATCTGTCACAGTGAGCATTTACACGCACACACACATTCCTCTTTCTTCAAAGGGAGGGCAGTAACTGCTCTAGGGTATTTTCTTCTCCCACTTGCATTTCTGTCCCTGGCTGGCAGAGCCTGCTGCCCAAACGAGGCATGTTCCTCCCTGGTGCATGGACACAGCTGACCTGCCTTCATGCCCCTTGCCCCTCCCAGGTCACAGCTTTCTGGTTTTAACCTTGCTGCCCTCTTAAATAACTTCAGTGAAGCAGAGTACACTTAACTGACACCTGGCAGGAAGAGCCAGTTAAGTGCTTGTGGTCAGGTTCAGGTGAGTTCTTGAGCCAAAGTATGACTTCAAGTGTCTAATCAAGTGCTCTGGAAGTGCCAAATCTTCTGCTGATACTCCTCAGTTTGTTGCAATACTATTTGCTCACTTCTGCTGACCAAGCCTGCACCATAACCAGCCAGCCTAGGAGTTAACTCACCAAAACTCCCTGGGTCTAGCACTACTCTAACAACACAGATCCGGCAAGAGGCAAATATTGAGAGCGACCTTAAGCACTACTTGCCTGCCCAGCATCTCCGCTCTGCTTTAGACCTGACCCAGCCACAAGACCCCTTTAGCAAAGCTGATTTAAAGAGACACCGTTTGACCAGGAGGCACAGATCCCAAAGTACCCCTCAAAGCCTGCCCGAGTCCTGGATGAGAGTCGCCTTTGTGCCCTGTGCTCCTCACCTCTGCTTCACTGACAGCAAACAGGATTGACCCTGGATAAACAAACTGCCTCTATTTAATACCTAAAAGGACATTTGTAGACTCATACATCTTTTTCCCAGGTAATCTTGGAAACTCACATACAGTGTTTGCATTTAGCTCCCAATTTCTGTAAACCTTACGTGCAATTCATATTAGTGGATTAAACTGCTTAAAACCCAACAATCCTCAATTATTGCATCTTTCCCAAATTGCCTTTTTTCACCTCTTGCCTAGATGAACCTTCCTCAGCCCATAGCCTTCCTGTTCCCTCTGTCAAAACCCTTTTCACTCTTTTCTCCAGAGCTATCTGTGGTATTTCATACACCCTCGCTTCTGAAGGTGCTCCTGCACCACCAGGGTGTCCCCACGGCAGCAGGTTGACCTTCACGCTCCCATCCCTCCTCCTCCTCAACCAGACAGGGGATGGAAACACAAGAAAGCTCAGGAATTGAGATGAAGCGAGCTCACGTGCCAATTACAATCCCAGGCAAAGCAGACTTGACATGGCAGGAGGGAAATTAATTTAACTTATTGCCAACTAAGTTAGAGTTGGATGATGAGAAGCAAACAACAAAACAAAGAAAACTCGCCTTCTTCTCAGGCTCAACCTCGCTCCTTCATCCCCCAAATCCTCTGTCTGCTCCCTGTTCAAGACCATCGCTCAAACTCTGAGATTTTTCTCTCACCCTCCTCTGTAAAAGTTGAAAAGTAAGCCAATCGCAGTCTTGTTTGTCTTAAGTAACACTTACCTGAGCCTTTTCTCCTCCTGAGACACAAATATCTTCACAGCCCCAAAAAAATTTATTCCAAAAAAACCAAAATTCATCCTGGCTTCCTCACACCTGAGAAACAACCTCAGAGCCACCACAAGACTCACAAAAGCAGAAACTCTGCCGGCCTGGTAAAACCTCTATTTAATGCCTGGCTCCTCACAAGCAGCTGTGCTGCATTAGAAGACCCACCCTGAAAAGTGCCTGGGAGTTGAGAAACAGCTGCAGCTACTTTCAGGTTTTTATCTTACCACCTGGCCAATGTGGCATAAGCCCAGTTCCAGTATCAGACAGTGCCCAGGTATTTCAATTAATATAATTACGAGTGTAGCCATTGAGCTGAACTCCACAGGTGAAGGAATTACCTCATTTACTGTCTGCAGCAAATAAAAACATTAAAATAAAATAAAATAAAATGAGATACAATAAAATAACAACACAACATAACATAAAATGAAAAATAGAAGAATAGATAACTGAAGGCATCTCAGTTTGTCTGAGTGATAGTCTGTGGCTACAAACATTTCAGGCTATTGCATTTTACGTGAATATATGTCGGTATTTTTGTCACATACTTAAAGAGCATAGGCAGAATGTGAGATGTGCTACAACAAAACTTGTGTATGCAACAGCTCCTTGAGTACCGGGGACTTGGCTGAAGAGCTTTTGAGTTTTAAGGAATATATTTTTCTATAAGGCAGCTGCAGAAAATCAGCTGGTGACCTGTTTCTGATACACAGCCTGCTGTATTACCCTGCATCATTTAAAGCACCACACAATTGAAATAAGAAAGCCAGGGACAAGAATATATGATAATACATACTGCTGAGCCAGACAAACCACAAAAGAGCGGGATATTTTTTTTTATAATTTTGTTAATGCTAAGCCCCTTTAAAAAATATTCTATGCCTCTCAGCTTTCAAGTTTGAATATTTAGTTTAGAATCACAGAACGACCTAGGCTGGAAGGGGCCTTAGAGATCATTTAATCCAACCTCCCTGTCATGGGCAGGGACACCTCTCAACTAGATCAGGCAACACATGGGCACCGAACAGGGATCGAACCCATGACCTTGGTGTTTAAACCACTGAAATGTTCTACTTCTGGGCTGCCTTTTCAATAGCAGAGGATCACTGGAGGCAATTTCTTCTGTAGTGCAGATGGGCTGGAAACAGCCCACAGGTGGTTCTGCAATGCCCAAGAGCTCCAATTGCTGTTTGCAAGCCCTCACTCTATTGAGGAAGCTGTCCATGACTCCTGCAGGTGCAGGATGAGATGTAATGGTTCTTCACTGATAAATTTCATTTTAGGCCTTTCTACAGGAAAAGACATTTCTACTTTTGGTCTTGGAGATAGGGAGAGAACAGCTTTGTTGCCCTTTCTCAGGTTTTTCTTCATAGTGTAAGAGCTGTCGCTTGCCAGAGCACCGCTCATTGTTTCTAGTTCACTGGTGCAAACGGATTTGCCAAAACCTTGGAAAAATGCGGGGCTGTTCAGTCAGGCTCTGCTTTCCCTGTGCCATAATGGCAAGGTGCATTTTTCTGCTGGACTTAACAGTGAATATTCTAGGATTTGCTGTAAAGTATATGCCAACGAGGTAGGGTGGTGCAGGAGAGGAATGCACACTCCTGCAGCTGTTGGCCGTGAGGATGAGATTTCCACGGGCTCAGTCCTGCTGCTTTTCCATCAGCAGAATAGCCAGGCTCTCTGCTGTAGTGCAAGGCTGTCTCTGCCCGGGTTAGAGAGGAGCTACTCCATGTCTTCCAAAAAAAAAGGGACACATTTTCATTTTCCTGAGCTGAATGTGCTTTTCATCAGAAGATTTGGTAAGGCAGGAGACCACCTAGAAAAGCCAAGTCCTATCGGCAAAGAATCACAGCTGAGTATCAAAGAAACTTTAGAAAAATGTGTTTTGCAGGCTCATGGACTCAGCCCAGGATGGAGCAGAGAGAAGACCCCAGCATCTGCACTGCAGGGAAGGGAAGGCAAAGTGGTGCCACTCTCAAAGCCAGGAATGTTTCTGCTTACGAACTGGGGAATTAAAAACAGCTTAGACAAGCCAAGAAGAAACATTTAATGTAAATTCTTACTGAATTAGGTGCTTAAAAGAAGTGCAGGTAGAGCAGCATGGCGGGAGACCGAGTTTCAAGCCTGTGATTCCCCTATACCCCTATTTTTTCTCTTTGTATTTAATGTACTTAATTAATCTATACAGAGTTTTTAATACAATACAGTTGATTAACGCTAGTAATTTCAGTGCCTTTTTAATATAACAAATCTCTTCTGAGAAATATTCCCAGTTAATGATCTGTGTCATTTTTTAAAGTTTGCCTTCTAACTAATTTTAGTGGAAATATCATTAAATTCTTCATTATACTTATTTATAGCAAGGCCCGAATTGGATTTCAGATGTTACGAATTTGCCATAATAAAGACCTACAGCTCTCAAAACACACTGGTCTGTCTGCTTGTGGAGCTCTAGCATGAAGTTTTGGAACTAATAATGATTAAAAAAAAGATGGGGAGAAGGTTTCTTTGCAGCTCTGATGCTGGCTGAGCACTGTGGAAGATGCCTTGGGGTGCTGGGCAAAACCTCCACAAAACCTCCCGCTCGTTTGGCACCTCGCCCCACAGCACCGACATCAGCGCCGAGGCTGGCACTGAGAGGATGGAGACAAGAATTCATAGAATTGTCAGGCTTGGAAGGGACCTTAAAGACCATCCAGTTCCAACCCCCTGCCATGGGCAGGGACATCCCCCACTAGCTCAGGCTGCCCAGAGCCCCATCCAGCCTGGCCTGAAAAACTCCCAGGGA
>NW_009737514.1:284015-286068 GCF_000703405.1 Apaloderma vittatum | reverse complement strand
CCACCCCCTCTCTGGGCAACCTGTGCCAGGGTCTCCCCACCCTCATGGGGAAGAACTTCTTCCTCACGTCCAACCTGAACCGACCCATCTCTGGCTTCAATCTATTCAAATCTCCTCCCTTCTTGGGTCTTTCCCCACAGCCAAATGGTTCATGTCTCATGGGCTGACCCAGGGCACCCCAAACCAGGGCAGTTCCACATTGACAGCTGACTCCCCCTCGACAAACACCTCCATGCTGACAACAAGCCCAGCATCAGCACAGCTCGGTTGTTGAGCACCCAAGGACACCGACAGCCTGGCCCTGCCTCACTGGGGGAGCGGTGGGGGGGGCTGAGGTAAACATTAGCTCATTTGGGAGGGTGGAGCAGGGGGGATCATGTATTTCATGACTGAGGGAGTTGGGGCTGTTCAGTCTGCAGAAAAGAAGTCTCTGAGGAGACCTTATTGTGGCTGCCCGTATCTCACGGGGCTACAAGCAAGATGGGGAGGGGCTGGTGAGGATGTCAGGGAGTGACAGGACTAGAGGGAATGGATTGAAGCCAGAGATGGGCAGGTGGCAGTGCCAGGAGCATCCACCGTCCCTGTGCGTCCCCCTCCACCAGAGCAAACCGAGACCATGACACCAACCCACCAACCTCGCTAGCAGGCACCATGATGGGTTTGACCCCCCGCTTTGGTGCTGCGCTGCCATGGGGGATGCAGTTGGGCTCCCCCACCCTACCCCAGGCACAGCATCCCTGGCCCCAGGCAGCGCCTGCACAGGCACCTTGGCTTGCTCTACATTGCATTCATGGGCTCTCCTCCTCTCACTGTCTACTTCATTTTTCATTCCTCCTCTCTTTTTCGAAGCTCAGTGGGAGCGAAGCTGGACCTGTGCTCAGACAACACGAGGAAATGCCAGCGAAGTGCTTCTGCAGGCACAGCTGTGTGGCAAACGTGGCTGTGGTGGCCAGTGTGAACGTACACCATCATCACGTGAATTATGCATTTCCTCACATGTGAAACACCAAGCAAATTTATGCGTCTTTACTTCTTTTTTGCTTTCCTGGACATAGCATGGCATTTCCTCCATCATTATTTTAGACCTTGAATTAAGGCAAGCCGCTTGTTAGGGAGTGATGGCTTGGTTGGTTGTGGGTTTTTTTTAATTGCTACTTTTAAATTCCAGCGAAACAACGAGTAAACAAATAAAAAATTCATTAGAGAGAGGCAGCTCAACTTAGATGAAAGTTTTACAGCATACAGCTCTGCTTTCAAAAGCAGAAAATCCAGTCACCGGGTCATTAGCGCAGAAAGCAGCTCCGCAGAAACGAGGAGCATTTAGAACTTGTGTCGTTTGCAAGATTTACTAATATTTCAGTGTCTTTACAGCCACGTTTCAGCCTAAAAGCTGCCCCAAAGGCACTTGAAACATTTAAAACGCCAGCTCCAAATGGCTGTGGCTGCATTTGCTCATCACGAGCATGTTGAAAACAATGCATTTGGGCTGGCTTGTGACAACTTTGGGGCTACTGTGGGAAGGCGAGGGGGGAGTGGCACGAGGAACGTTCGGTTCTTATTTCGCCCCTTCGCAAGGGCCGCCCGAGCCCGCCGGCACTCGAGCATGTGTGGAACGAGCGCGGCAGCGCCAGAGGTGCTCGTGGGAGTCGTTGCATGTACAGATTACATTTTAGTGTTTGACTGTGAAGATTCCCCTGAAGAAGCTAACGCTGATTATGATCCAAGCTTGATAGCTTTGCTTCTTTGAACACGTCAAGTTAATTTCATGCTGAATAAGGAGAAAACTTATGCCTGTCACAGTGCTCTGCATCAGTCAGGGGCGAAGAACAAAGGCTTTAAAATGGGACTGACTGGGTTTACCATGTGGTTTGGCTACAAAAAATGAAATGCGAGTGCCTTTGTGCTTTTCACACCACAGCTGAACTCTGGAAGAGAAAGTGGCTGCGGAGGGATCCCCATGGCCACATAGAACAGCTTTGCGTCACGGTCCCCAGTGCTGGCCGAGGGCAAAGCAGCTCTGGAAGCGCGTGGGGCTGCTCCTCGCCACGTCCAG
>NW_009737514.1:281156-283984 GCF_000703405.1 Apaloderma vittatum | reverse complement strand
CCCCCCCCAGCCGCTCTTCCCACGTCTCTCTCGTAGTTAGCTAAAAACAAACCCAAAGGGACTCCTCCCTTTCAAAGTCAGGTTAATCTAATGAGAGAGCATGAATCTTTGGGGTTTTCCTTGGGTCTTTTATTTGGGTTTGTTCCCAGCTCCAGACTCTGATTATGCTTTTAAAAAAAAAAAATAAAAAAATCACAGAATGTTAGGAGTTGGAAGCAGCCTCAAAATCTTGCTTTAAAGCTTGCTATTTGATCTCAGTCTCCTCCAGTTTAATATTAAGAATTGTAAAATGAGTCTTTAAAAAGAAAAAAGAAAGAAACCACCACCCCATAGAGTCGAGTTATTTAAGCAAACTGCTTCTCCTGCATCAAATATTTAAAAAAAAAAAAAAAAAAGTCTCAAAAAAAGTCTTCATAAGCTGCACGATAGAAGTGCAATTGTTACCAAAAGCGGTGCAATGGCAGATGCTATCTTTTAGAATCATAGAATGGCCTAGGCTGGAAGGGACCTTAGAGATCATTGAACCCAACCTCCCTGTCACAGGCAGAAGTGAACTTAATACTCCCAGTAAAGCCATCTTAGTTACAAGCAGCTCCACCTGTGAGGGGAAGTCCCAGAGGTTTTGCAGGTGCCTGTCCTAAGGAAATCTTCCCCCCTCCTGCACCTTCAGGCCCATCTTGAGGCTTTTGCATTTTTACACTTAACTTTCTGGAAGACTGATGGCCAGTTGTAAATGGAGGCTTCACCCTGAACACTTCATTAATAGTAAGAAGTTCCTCTGCGTTGTTTTCTGTTACTTGTTAGCACTTTTCTTCTGTTACTATGGGTGTGTTACAAGCTACTGGAGATTTTTCTATTTAGAGGGAGATATTTAAGAGTGACTTGAAGAGCTAAGCCTTTCAACTTCCGGACAAGACTATTGGTTTCCTTCTCCAGCAAAGTCTTTGTTCTTTTCCTCCACATTATCAACAGATTCATACAAGAGTTGCTTTCTTTTGCAGTTGAAATTCTAGGAAAATTCAGTTTTCAATTACCCTTAAATAACATACTTAGGTTGGGTTATTAGACAAAATGCTCAGGAAAGGATGAAGTCAAAAATAAAAAAAATAAGAATTTCATTGATTTCTCTCATTCTAAAAACCTGGAACTCTAGCTCCCAGGTAAAAAAAACCCCAAACTTCTAATACTGGGGGGGAAAAAAGTATGAATTGGTTTTCAGACATTCATTCCTGATGTTACAGAGAACAGGTCACCTTAGATGCTTATATGGTCTGGGCTGAGCTCTGAAAAAAAAGCAGAAAAAAAGAAATTAAATCTAAGCCATTGTCTCTTCTGTGATTAAAATATACTACTGATATTATTGCATGCTTGTGCTTCCACATGAGATAATTGAAAAGTTTCTATTTTAATGCTTTCTGGTTTTCTGCAGAATGATCACAAGCACCAGAGACCATATGACTCTTCCTTTTAGCAGCCTTTAAGTTATTTAAAATTTCTAGGATCTGCTCACTCAGCAACCCGCCTTCCTTTACCTCATTGTGAAGTTCCAGGCGCATACCTCCATAGCTACCAGCAAATCTTATTTCTCCCTTTTCTCTTATTTTTTTAATAATCTTTAAATGTGATTCAGGCAATGCGTAGGAAGAAAGCAATCCATGTGACTCAGTTAACAGCACAGTACATCCTCTACCTTTTGCAGCACAGTTTCTTGTCCACTGAAGAGGAAGAGCAAAGGAAAGTTAATTTTGGAGTAAGGTCAGGTAAACACATGTGAGCACTTTTTTACAATATTGCTATGCAGGCAGGAGCTATTCATGCAAAACACTACAGTAAGGCTTAGCTTGAGAGTTTTAGTGCACGAGAGAGCAAATTAGTAGGAAACTGCTAAAGCAGTTGTGTCCTTTTGGATTCTAAGAAGCATAAGAATTCACACAGTCTAAAACTAACTGTCAATTTCTGCACGACGCATAATATAGTCACTATTCTATACAATGCAATGGTTGCTTTTCACAAAAAAAAAAAAACAGATGCAACACAATGTCTAGAAAATTCCAAGCCAAATGTATTTCTTGACATGTGCTAACTCAGAAAGTGGCTGCTGCACTAGCAAATATTACAGAGATTTTGAAATCAGCCCAGATAACGGGATGTTTATGAACAAATATTCTAGCCCTTTACCAGCTCTTCATAAAATACCATTTGTAGGAAATTATCTGGTAATAAGCAAATTAATATCTTAATTACTCTTTCATCAAAACAAAAAAAAATAATTAACTGCTCCACGTTGTCTCTTTTAATCATAAGCAAAATGAAGTTTAGGAATACAATCAGAAGAGAGAAAAAATTTCAAATTTGTGGGAAAAGTGCAGAAATCTCTTGGTAAAAAAAAGAACTTCGAACTATCATTTGCCAAGATCTGGGCAAACATAGGCCAACGCTTCTGCCGGAGTTGTTGGACCATCTCTCTTTAGGTGACTTCAGTCTTGTTTAAGGCTAGGATGGCCACTAAACCCTGACAGACGCTCTCTGTGACCCCCCAGCACCCTCTCAGGAGGGGTAAGTGGGAAACCAGGGAGAGAAACTTGGAGGTTGAAAAAAATTTGAACCAGTGTAACAAAAAAGAAAAGAACACTTAACAATGACGATATCGAACTACATACAGATATTCCATAAGCATGCAAATATAGTCAAAGATGCAAGAGAAGATGTTAATACAGAACCTGTGCCTTCTGGATGATAACTGGGTCCTGAGCTGGGATACAAATGTCCCAGACTGGACTTGGCAGCAGACAGGAGCATCTGAGCCCAGCGTCCCCATGACAGTTAAA